>NC_060952.1:33716941-33793236 GCF_022045245.1 Lucilia cuprina
TAGACTAGACTATAGACTAGACTATAGACTAGACTATAGACTAAACTATAGACTAGACTATAGACTAGACTATAGGCTAGACTATAGACTAGACTATAGACTAGACTACAGACTAGACTATTGACTAGACTATAGACTAGACTATAGACTAGACTACAGACTAGACTATAAACTAGACTATAGACTAGACTATAGACTAGACTATTGACTAGACTATAGACTAGACTATAGAACACTATAGACTAGACTATAGACTAGACTATAGACTATACTATAGACTAGACTATAGACTAGACTATAGACTAGACTATAGGCTAGACTATACACTAGACTATAGACTAGACTATAGACTAGACTATAGACTAGACTATAGACTGGACTATAGACTGGACTATAGACTGGACTATAGACTAGACTATAGACAAAACTATAGACTACACTCCAATATGCTCTTTATTGAAAAATCTGGAGAAATGTATCCCGTGTAGTTGGAAAAGCTAGCCCTTGTAATTATGCAAGACATCTTTATTATAACTTTAAAATAAAAATTTAATTTCCCATATGTATGAAACCTTTCAAATGTATTTCGCCTGCAGTTAGTATCAAACCATCCTATCGAACCATATAACTAAGCTCCTAGTTTTTCCAAGTGTGTTCGACTTGTTTGATCAACATTTAAACACAAGGGTGAAGGGAAAATGTACCCCATCATAGAAAATTCATAGAAGTTATTTTGTTTTTCTCCTCAACTGCTATGTTTTTTCGCTATGAATGGTCCGATTGTTAGTGGGCTGAAATGAGTGAGTGTATCACTGATGGTAAAAGAAAATTGACAAAACAATAACAAAAATTATCACCAAAACATGAATGAATGTTGTTGGTAAATACTATGATGTTGTGCTTAATAATTGTCCCTTGCTACCGAGTGGTATGTGGATTTCATTTCACTATAACATATGTTTGCTTGTAGTTTTTTAAGTGAATATTTTCTGTCAGAAAAAAAAAAACATATTATAGGTATTTCTAAAGAATATGTTTGTACATATCATCGTACACATGTTTATACTTTGGAGGAGATGTTTTTTTGTTTTTTTGCTTGTTTGTTTGCTTGTTTTTCCTAAGGAATTAGAAATATCTATGTTGGTAAAAAAAAAAAAATTATTTGTTTATATTTTATTACATAATGTCTAAATTTACAAATAAGAGTAGAAACATAAAAGTTCATTTATCTTTAAAACTAGAAGAGATAAAGCACAAACATCAATATTTCCAACAAAAAATTTATTTTTATATTGAACAAATAAAAGTTAGTTTATCCTTTCGGCTTACTATATCTAATAGCAACCGGATGATCATTACATACCCGATAAAATTGTTGCTTATAATCTCTATGGGACTTTTTATTATTATATGCTTTTGTGATCTATTGGAACTATACCCGTCTTGGCCACATTGAAGTATGCAAACAGCTCTCTTCTGCCTAGCATCTAGCTACTTCTACGTTGGCTGCAGTTTTTTTCAGATAAATTGATCAAAAACTGGACGACGTTCTTACTACACGTATAAATCAGACTGGAGACTCATTTTTCAAAGGAATTGATGGCTTAACTTTGAAATTTTAAGGCAAGGAGCTCGTGTTCTTCCGAGAGTACGTTGTTTAGAGGTTAAGAGATTGTATATTGATCCAACATGATCTTCTGAAGCAATTTCTTCAACCTATTTCCCTTCCCCGATATCTTATCTATGCTGCAACCGGCGGAACTGTTTGTTCATTTTCATGCTTGTTAGAATTGGATATTATGGTGGTATGTCAACTGAGGGTCATAAGACGCACCCGAAGATTTCTTAGAGTTTCCTCCTGAGAAACTTTTTCTGCTCCATTGTTCGCCACAGATAGCAGAATAATGGCGCGACAAGATTCCCCATTATTCGTAGTAAGTTAGTAAGTCAGTAAGTTAGTAAGTTAGTAAGTTAGTAAGTTAGTAAGTTAGTAAGTTAGTAAGTTTGTAAGTTAGTAAGTTAGTAAGTTAGTAAGTTAGTAAGTTAGTAAGTTAGTAAGTTAGTAAGTTAGTAAGTTAGTAAGTTAGTAAGTTAGTAAGTTAGTAAGTTAGTAAGTTAGTAAGTTAGTAAGTTAGTAAGTTAGTAAGTTAGTAAGTTAGTAAGTTAGTAAGTTAGTAAGTTAGTAAGTTAGTAAGTTAGTAAGTTAGTAAGTTAGTAAGTTAGTAAGTTAGTAAGTTAGTAAGTTAGTAAGTTAGTAAGTTAGTAAGTTAGTAAGTTAGTAAGTTAGTAAGTTAGTAAGTTAGTAAGTTAGTAAGTTAGTAAGTTAGTAAGTTAGTAAGTTAGTAAGTTAGTAAGTTAGTAAGTTAGTAAGTTAGTAAGTTAGTAAGTTAGTAAGTTAGTAAGTTAGTAAGTTAGTAAGTTAGTAAGTTAGTAAGTTAGTTAGTAAGTTAGTAAGTTAGTAAGTTAGTAAGTTAGTAAGTTAGTAAGTTAGTAAGTTAGTAAGTTAGTAAGTTAGTAAGTTAGTAAGTTAGTAAGTTAGTAAGTTAGTAAGTTAGTAAGTTAGTAAGTTAGTAAGTTAGTAAGTTAGTAAGTTAGTAAGTTAGTAAGTTAGTAAGTTAGTAAGTTAGTAAGTTAGTAAGTTAGTAAGTTAGTAAGTTAGTAAGTTAGTAAGTTAGTAAGTTAGTAAGTTAGTAAGTTAGTAAGTTAGTAAGTTAGTAAGTTAGTAAGTTAGTAAGTTAGTAAGTTAGTAAGTTAGTAAGTTAGTAAGTTAGTAAGTTAGTAAGTTAGTAAGTTAGTAAGTTAGTAAGTTAGTAAGTTAGTAAGTTAGTAAGTTAGTAAGTTAGTAAGTTAGTAAGTTAGTAAGTTAGTAAGTTAGTAAGTTAGTAAGTTAGTAAGTTAGTAAGTTAGTAAGTTAGTAAGTTAGTAAGTTAGTAAGTTAGTAAGTTAGTAAGTTAGTAAGTTAGTAAGTTAGTAAGTTAGTAAGTTAGTAAGTTAGTAAGTTAGTAAGTTAGTAAGTTAGTAAGTTAGTAAGTTAGTAAGTTAGTAAGTTAGTAAGTTAGTAAGTTAGTAAGTTAGTAAGTTAGTAAGTTAGTAAGTTAGTAAGTTAGTAAGTTAGTAAGTTAGTAAGTTAGTAAGTTAGTAAGTTAGTAAGTTAGTAAGTTAGTAAGTTAGTAAGTTAGTAAGTTAGTAAGTTAGTAAGTTAGTAAGTTAGTAAGTTAGTAAGTTAGTAAGTTAGTAAGTTAGTAAGTTAGTAAGTTAGTAAGTTAGTAAGTTAGTAAGTTAGTAAGTTAGTAAGTTAGTAAGTTAGTAAGTTAGTAAGTTAGTAAGTTAGTAAGTTAGTAAGTTAGTAAGTTAGTAAGTTAGTAAGTTAGTAAGTTAGTAAGTTAGTAAGTTAGTAAGTTAGTAAGTTAGTAAGTTAGTAAGTTAGTAAAGTTAGTAAGTTAGTAAGTTAGTAAGTTAGTAAGTTAGTAAGTTAGTAAGTTAGTAAGTTAGTAAGTTAGTAAGTTAGTAAGTTAGTAAGTTAGTAAGTTAGTAAGTTAGTAATTAGTAAGTTAGTAAGTTAGTAAGTTAGTAAGTTAGTAAGTTAGTAAGTTAGTAAGTTAGTAAGTTAGTAAGTTAGTAAGTTAGTAAGTTAGTAAGTTAGTAAGTTAGTAAGTTAGTAAGTTAGTAAGTTAGTAAGTTAGTAAGTTAGTAAGTTAGTAAGTTAGTAAGTTAGTAAGTTAGTAAGTTAGTAAGTTAGTAAGTTAGTAAGTTAGTAAGTTAGTAAGTTAGTAAGTTAGTAAGTTAGTAAGTTAGTAAGTTAGTAAGTTAGTAAGTTAGTAAGTTAGTAAGTTAGTAAGTTAATTAGTTAGTTAGTTAGTTAGTTAGTTAGTTAGTTAGTTAGTTAGTTAGTTAGTAAGTTAGTTAGTTAGTTAGTTAGTTAGTTAGTTAGTTAGTTAGTTAGTTAGTTAGTTAGTTAGTTAGTTAGTTAGTTAGTTAGTTAGTTAGTTAGTTGGTTAGTTAGTTAGTGCCTCAGGTGGGAATCGAACCTAGCACTTCCCCCGACTAGAAGTACGTTAGTCTTTTTATCGGTGGGGGTGTCTTCAAAACTTATACTTATTATAAATAATTGTAATTGACTAACTTTCCATTACAATAACTGCAATTGTAATTAAAAATTTAATCATTACCCGTCATATCTGCATCTTTAAATGTAAAGAATTCTTTACATTAATAAATTTTTTACCTAAATATGACAACTTTATAAAAGTTTTACTTTCATTCATTTTCAATTTCTCACCTACTTTTTCTCGTCTTTTTTTCGGTTCAACAGATATTGGTTTTTATTGTATTTCAAAATATCAATGTTTAAAGAATTAAAAAAAAGAACCTCATGACAATGTACGAGTACTACTATGTATATATTTAGTATTTCTGTTCAGGTTGTTGTTATTGTTAAAATTGTATAAAACCACAGTTGAACGTTTGAACGTGCCATTTTGGTGTTTTTTCATACTTTTTTTTCTGCAACTTCTGCTATTTTTTTCTACGACATCTCATTGTTGCATTATATAGAGTTCTTTCTTTTATGTATTTTTTTCTTTCTATTATTGTGTCATTGTTGATGTTGAGTTTATAGAAAAAAGAACTTAAATTTATAAAAAAAAAGAAATCGAATTTTGGTTGTAATCATATATTCGTTTGTGTTTGTATATCGTAATATTTGCTCAAAGTTTGTTCATAATACGTAATAGATGATTATTCTTTTCGTTTACAAACGACTCACCTTTGGCTCAAGTGAAGTGTGACACATACATACATTTACTAAATATTAAACACACATATGAGTTTTCAAACAACAGTAATGGGCAATGTTTCTTACAACATTTATGGGTGAGCATGTGTTAAGTTTATGTTGAATATAGCTTAAAAATTTTGTAAAATGTAAAAAAGTAAAATTTCAGTTATCCACATATATACATAAGATATATCAACCAAAAAATTCAAAAATCACCCATGGCTGACTGACACACATACTTACATGCATATATGTAATGTATTTTCTAATATCTGTGTTTTGAATGGATGATGATCACATTCCCATAAATCATTGAATTGTTGATTGTATTAACGATTGGTTATGATGATGAAAATTCTGTGAAGAATACCACATACTAGATGTCTCTATTAATTTCAAATGCGACAATGATGTATGACAAAAGTTTGACAATATTAATTGATCCCTTTTAAGTATACATTTACTCTATGCATAACTACTGGCTTTTATTTTTATTATTTTTTACAATTTTGTATTCTATTTACGTATAATGCTTCATTAAATTTCAAAAATATTTGATTACATAAAAACTACATAGGCGGTTAATAAAATTTTTTGAAAATATAGAAATGAAAAGTTTTAGAATTTTTTTTGCTCTAAAATTTTGTTGATATGAAATATTTTAATCTTGTATGTATTGGATTTTACAACAAAAAATATTGAATAAAAATTTATTTTTCTTTAAATGTATTGGTGTTTGCTCCCTGCTCTAGACATTTAACTAAATAGGTATTTTGTATAACATACTCATTCATATCCATATGACGTATTATGAATTTTTCGAGTTGAATATGAAGTATACGCAATCATATCTATTAAGGAGACATGAATGTATCAAATTAGTTTTGTTTATAATTTAGCTTTTCTCATAACAAGGAAAATCAATTACCTCACACTAAATTTTCTTACTACAATTATTTCCTATTTATCCTTTAAACAACACAAAAAACTCCAAGAATTTATTAAAGCTTAACTCGCAATGAAATATCGTCAATATTAACGAATTGACAAAGATTTTATTTATTTTTTTGTATTTCTTCCTTTATCTATTGAACATTAAAGTTTAAACTTAAGCTCGTCTAAACATTTACATTTTTATGGGGGAAAAATGTAACACAAACTAACAATACAGCTCGAATTTCAAGGTACTATATCCCGGCAGTTTGTGGTATGTTAGATGGCAAAAATGACATCTTTCAGTGTTGAATTAACTAACTAAATAACTAACTAACTAACAAACTATCTAACTAACTAACTAACTAACTAACAAACTAACTAACTAACAAACTAACTAACTAACTAACTAACTAACTAACTAACTAACTAACTAACTAACTAACTAACAAACAAACTAACAAACTAACAAACTAACAAACTAACAAACTAACAAACTAACAAACTAACAAACTAACAAACTAACAAACTAACAAACTAACAAACTAACAAACTAACAAACTAACAAACTAACAAACTAACAAACTAACAAACTAACAAACTAACAAACTAACAACTAAAAACTAACAAACTAACAAACTAACAAACTAACAAACTAACAAACTAACAAACTAACAAACTAACAAACTAACAAACTAACAAACTAACAAACTAACAAACTAACAAACTAACAAACTAACAAACTAACAAACTAACAAACTAACAAACTAACAAACTAACAAACTAACAAACTAACAAACTAACAAACTAACAAACTAACAAACTAACAAACTAACAACTAACAAACTAACAAACTAACAAACTAACAAACTAAACAAACTAACAAACTAACAAACTAACAAACTAACAAACTAACAAACTAACAAACTAACAAACTAACAAACTAACAAACTAACAAACTAACAAACTAACAAACTAACAAACTAACAAACTAACAAACTAACAAACTAACAAACTAACAAACTAACAAACTAACAAACTAACAAACTAACAAACTAACAAACTAACAAACTAACAAACTAACAAACTAACAAACTAACAAACTAACAAACTAACAAACTAACAAACTAACAACTAACAAACTAACAAACTAACAAACTAACAAACTAACAAACTAACAAACTAACAAACTAACAAACTAACAAACTAACAAACTAACAAACTAACAAACTAACAAACTAACAAACTAACAAACTAACAAACTAACAAACTAACAAACTAACAAACTAACAAACTAACAAACTAACAAACTAACAAACTAACAAACTAACAAACTAACAAACTAACAAACTAACAAACTAACAAACTAACAAACTAACAAACTAACAAACTAACAAACTAACAAACTAACAAACTAACAAACTAACAAACTAACAAACTAACAAACTAACAAACTAACAAACTAACAAACTAACAAACTAACAAACTAACAAACTAACAAACTAACAAACTAACAAACTAACAAACTAACAAACTAACAAACTAACAAACTAACAAACTAACAAACTAACAAACTAACAAACTAACAAACTAACAAACTAACAAACTAACAAACTAACAAACTAACAAACTAACAAACTAACAAACTAACAAACTAACAAACTAACAAACTAACAAACTAACAAACTAACAAACTAACAAACTAACAAACTCACAAACTAACAAACTAACAAACTAACAAAATAACAAACTAACTAACTAACTAACTTACTCAATTATACTCAATAGTCGTATTTATATATTTTTAAATAATACTCGTAATTTGAAGCCATCAGTGAAGGGCTAACCCGATATAGGGTTAATTATGGACCGGACCTTCTAAAATTAATAATATCGAAACTCATATTTTTAAGCCATCAACGGCCTTTAAAGTCATTTTTGGAGGGGATCATATATGAGATTTAAGGACTGTTATTGATTATCGATTCTCATAAAATTTGTAAAGAGAATTTGTCTCATATAACATTTATTTCTGTCGAATTTCATAGCTATACTCGCATTTTTAAAACTTTTATGGCTGTTAACACTGTTTTTTCTGGAGGACACTTATACCAAACTAACCTTACCTATATTGAAGATAAGAGGGTTTAAATCTTCCCTATAGGTAAGATAGGCTCTTTCCGTTCAGACTCTTTTGTGCTTTCAACAAACAGACGGATGGACGGACAGACATGGCGAGATCGTCTTAGAATACTTTTGTTGGTCTATGATAAATTTTTTGATGTGTTACAAACGGAATGACAAAATCAATATACTCTCATCTTTTTTGATGGTGAGTATAAAAAGTACCTTTTGAAGAATGAAAAAGTACAAAAAAAATCATCTTATACAGGTTAACAATTTCTCCGGGCCCTACAAAATTAATTTTATGTCTCCAGTACCAGTTCATGTTCAATATCATAAGAAATTTGATTGTAAAAATTACAAACTTATATATACCCTTCTCACAAAGATGAATAATGTATAAATACACAAATTTACATACAACTAACCAAATTTGCTGGGTGCCATTCCAGTTTTTATGTATTGGCAAAAATACATGTGTATGTATAAGCTTTTAAAGTATTATTCTGAACTCTCAGAAGAAAATTTTTTATTTTTTATAATTTTTCTCATTTCATTCGCATAATCATGCCTTTTAAATTTTGCTGTTGTTGCACAGATTGAATTGATTTCAATTTATGTTGTTGGTACTCAATTACATTGTATCTTTTGGGATTTAATTTATCATTCTAAAAATGAATTCTTCAAACACTCCTCTATGTATCACATATATACAGTTTGGGAAGGTAGGTATTATGTATGTATGTTTGTTATACATACAAACATACATATGTATGCTTGTATGTATGAATTAATGACAGGTTGTGTTTTTCGATTTTTACCTCCACCTTTCAATTCAATGTTAATTTTATTAAGTTCATACCCTTCATTCATACGGCTGGTTTGTTTTCCCAACAGCAACAAGTGTCAAAACGGCAACAACAAATGAAAATGTTATTATTTTTTTTTTTTACTTTTTTATACAACTTTTTTAATGTTTTAATATGTAGTCTTTTGGTTAAAGTTTATTTATTATACATTGTATTTGTTGTTTTTTTCGCAGTTTGCAATTGACATGCAATGTTTTATTGATTTTATTCCATGAATAATATCTATATGTTTGTTTCTTGTGGTTTTTATTGGAGGCAAAAATAAGGTAATACGATTTTTATCTATTTTGTTAAGATAAAATTAAGGGTCGTTAAACCTTGTTTGTTTGTGACATGGGGATTATGTGGAAAATTGTCTATATAATTTTGTTTTTTTAAGGATATGCATATGTATGTCATTATTGTTTTTAACGTTTCAAATTACTTGATTGGTTTAGTCTGAAATACATACATACATGAGTATAATTTTGCGAATATTTAAATACATTTATATATAATTTTATCATAAAATTTTATAAAAAAAAAAATTTAAATCAGTTCTAGTTCAGTTCTAGTTCAGTTCTAGTTCAGTTCTAGTTCAGTTCTAGTTCAGTTCTAGTTCAGTTCTAGTTCAGTTCTAGTTCAGTTCTAGTTCAGTTCTAGTTCAGTTCTAGTTCAGTTCTAGTTCAGTTCTAGTTCAGTTCTAGTTCAGTTCTAGTTCAGTTCTAGTTCAGTTCTAGTTCAGTTCTAGTTCAGTTCTAGTTCAGTTCTAGTTCAGTTCTAATTCAGTTCTAGTTCAGCTATAGTTCAGCTCTAGTTCAGTTCTTGTTCATAGTTCTAGTAAATTCATGATCGATTCCCTATTTTGACAATATTTTTAATGTTATTGTTAATAGATGAGAAAATATTGTTTAGATTTTTTATGTACAACTTATTTTATTGTGACAACCTATTTTACTTACTTTTCAAACAATATGGAGTTGTTTCTTACAACTTAACAGTTTGTTTATTTACAATTTGTATTTATAATTTAAGTATTTACTTAAAATATTTCCATAATACTAACCAGGAAATTCTTTAAACAAAATAAGTTTATAACTGACTTTTCCCCCAAACACAATAAAGCTTTTAGAAACATATTAACAAGATAATTCATGTATAAACATGATTTAGAAATAGAATAGCCCACAGTTATTTTTTTTTTTTTTTTCATTTGATTTATATAAAATTTTGTTTATAACTTTACCGCCATTAGAGGTTTTATTTTCGATTAAAGCAAAATATTGAATTTAAGTTGCATTACAAATATGCATAAATTAGCCAAATTTGGAGATGCAAAACAAATTGACAATGGGCAAGATTAATATTAATCAAAACAAAAAAAATAGACTGATTAAATACAAAACACAGCAAACATTTAGGATGAAAACTGGATAGTTTTTACTAAATGGAAGTTAATCTTTAAAAGGAGAATACGTACATACATATGTGGAAGCACAGGGGAGAATAAACGCTATAGCAAAGAGAGCCATCCAGCTTGAGAAAATCTTACTTGTAAGTTTTATTTAAAATGATTCTTAGGTTGTTTAATTTTGGAAAATCTTTAATTTTTAACACTTCTTGTTGAGTGGGTATTAAAGTATTCGCATTCACCAACACATTTTAAATAATTTTGATAAGTGGCCTACAGCCGTCAAAATGACTGCAAAAATACTCCACAAAATATTAAATTAAACTACTTTATTACAAATATAAATAATTAACAAACAATTTTTTTCGAATTTCCATTGTAATGAATTGAAAAGTAAATATTTTGTAATTTGTCGCAAAATGTAAATAACAGACAAATCAATAAATCTCAATTAATTAGAAAATTGAAATACAAACCCAGCAGTTCGAAAATGACAACCATTTACAATAAAGTACAGTGGTTTAAAAACATTTTTATACCCACCATCAAAAATATGGTGGGAGTTATATTGATTTTGTCGTTCCATTTACAACATATCGAAATATTGAACATAGACTCACAAAAGTACATATATTATGAATTCTAAGACGATCTAGCCATGTCTGTCTGTCTGTCTGTCTGTCTGTCTGTCTGTCTGCCTGTCCGTCTATTGAAAGCACGATAAAGTTCGAACGGAATATTGATCCACGCTTTCGTATAGTCACCATATAAGTGGCCCCCCGAAAAAACAGCTTTTACAGCAGACATGGAGGATAATGATTACACAAAGGAATTCACTACATTCTCAATTACAATTACTTGTAATGTGTAATTGAGAACTAAATTTTTTCCAATTAGAATTACTTTTAATGTGTAGTTGACAAATAACCAACTACTTGTAATTATAATTAAAGTTTTGCCAATTACAATTACTTGTAATTGCAATTGTAGTTTTTAATTAAAAATTTTTTGTAATTTTAATTTAGATATTACTAATTTCAAAATTACATGTAATTACAATGAATAAAATTTACAATTGCAAGTAATTGTATCTGGAAATTCTTCAATTACAATTAAAAGTAATTGTAATTGGAAAAACTTCAATTACAATTCCAGGTAATTGTAGTTGGCAAAACTTCAATTACAATTTCAAATAATAGTAATTGGATAAACTTCAATTACAAATACAATTAATTGTAATTGGTGAATCTTCAATTACAATTACTTTAAATGTAATTGTAATGGAAAATGTAGTCATTACCCCCCATGCCTGTTTTACAGTCATAACTATTTTAAAAAAGCCAGTAAAGCTATGAAATTCGGCATAAATAAAATCTCTCTACCAAATTATATGAGGATCAATCCATAATAGATCCTACCCCTCATATATCATCCCCTCTAAAAAATAATGACTTTTACTCCCATTACTGGCTTATAAATATGACTTTAACGCTCGTAATTTTGTTACGAGCAAAAATCTATTTACTGAATTTTACGAGGATCGGTCCATAATTAACCCCACTCCCTATCTAAGGTCCCCCTCAGAAAATGACTCTAACGCTCACTACTAGTTTCAAAATACAAATATAGCGTTATAATTCAACACAAGTAAGATTGTGTCGAATTTTATGGAAATCGGAAAAAGTTTGCGGCATTTCTTGCTGTGATTTTTTTAAATTTTTACTATTTTCAATTTTTGCTCATTTTTTGTTAAAAAAAAACGAGTATTCAAAATTGTTATATACCGCAATTAAGCATGGAATCTCTACTTTTGGGAACGGGACAAAAAGTTTGCGCAAATTTACGTTATTATTTCCTTTTTCTACAAAAAAATATATTAGATTTTTACAACTGAAAGTAACAAGTATTTCAAAATGTTTATATGCAAAAATAAAGTATGGAATTATTAATTTTAGGAACAAGAAAAAAAGTTTGCGCAAATTTGCGCAATTTTTTAAATTTTCACTTTTTCAGAAAAAAATACCCTTCCTACCATTTTACAACTAAAAGTATTTTAAAATGTTTATATACAGCAATAAAGTATGGAATCTCTACTTTTAGGAACAAGCAAAAAATTTTGACGATTTTTTTGAAAATTTCACTTTTTTGAAAAATAGAATTTTTTATCAAAATAAATATAGAATAGAAGGGGGACCATGCGCCACTTTTTTTTGAGGCGGCCTCAAATTAAAACCACAATACATATTCTTAATTTTTTCTTGGTTCGGATACTTAGATATGTTGGCTTTAGTTTTATTCCTTTCAATCTTTCCTAAGTCATCCTCATGTACATATTTTTTTAACTTTTCCACACAGACCAAAAACGGCGATACCGCCCCATCCATAGATTAAAAACCGCGCCAAGGGGATGGGGCAGATTTGTCATTAGTAAAATAAAAGAAAAAATTACAAAAATAAAATCTTATTTTGCTGTTTTATATTTTAATTCATTAAACAAAGTATAATAAACCAGATATTTATTGTTTATTTCTCAAACCTTAAGAAAAAAATTAAAACAAATTATTACTGATTTTTTATATTTGGCGCATGTGCCCCACGGGCATTTCTGGGGTTTAGTTTCAATTTTTTTCGGGCTTCAAATTATTTTAACGAAAATATTATTATGTCTTATTATTCACTATTATTGACTAAAAAAGTTACCACAAAAAGTTCACACAGTGAAATATTTTCACAGCCCTTAAAAAAACAATTAAGCATGTCTGCCTCCCATCATATGTAAAGTTAATATTTCAGGGATTTTCAGGGATGATAGATATTCGATAAACAAAATTTGATAATGCGATAAAACCGATTACTCGGTTTTCAAGTTATTCACATTGACAGATGTGCCCCTATGGTGAATAATCCCCCTTCTACCCTTTAACATTTTTACAAGTTAGGACCTACTGACAATTATGATCCAATCACATTACAATTTGGTAAAACGATTAATTTTCATATAAAATTTGTTCTCATCGAATTTCACTGCCAATTATAATTGTTAAACTGATTGTTCGAGATCTAAGGTATATTATGAACCGATCATAAAAAAAATTGATAATATGATTAAAATTTACGTAAAACACGTTTATGGCGAAAATCTTCATAATATCAATGATTTTAAGCCATGGACCTATCCATATAAATAATAGTCCGATTTTTCAAACATTTTCAATAGCATTCGTCCTTGCGTCATAACTCCATCTAATTATCTTGAAAACTTCGACCTGTAGCGTCACACAAGCCTTATATGAACACACAGACAGACGGACATAGCTAAATCGATTCAAAAAGTGATTCTGACCATATTGCTATACTTTCAAGTGGGTGTGTAGGACCACTTTTTGTGGGTGTTACAAACATCAGCACAAACGTATAATACCCTAACCACTATAGTGGTATAGGGTATAAGGTTAACCTAATATAACTAATTTGTTACAGTCACTATGAACTGTTGGGATATGTATCGGTAAATAGTACATAATTTTTAAGCTTGAATAATTTATTTTGAAATAGTTTTGTTTTCAATACTTTTTTTTTCTAAAGGTGTGATTGAATTGTTCTGTATTTAGGCGTATAGGGAAATGATAAAAAAAAGAGAAATAGTCAATCATGTGTTAACAAAAAAAAATATTGTATAAGTGGAAAACAAATATTTTATTTCAGTTTTTAATCAGATAGCATTGAAAAGTTGAATACACTTTTTGTGAAATTGTCCATATTGTTGTCAACCAACTGCGAGAAAACCGGAGGTGTTTAAAAGCAGAAATAATATTTTGAAATATAAATATCGTTAGCAATTTTTAGAAAAAAAAACCCAAAGAAAAGCAAGACAAGTTTTAATACACATTTTAAAATTTTGAGAAAAAAAAACAAATTCATTGCCAATTTTAATTTTACAAATACAAAATTGTTTATCATATAGTTGAAATAATTTCATTTCACTGTCAATTCGTTGAAATGAAAATGCTATTTGAAATTTTAATCTTATATTGAATTCTAATATGTACATTATTATAATTATTATTATATATTTTTTTTTTTTTTTTTTTTTGTTAAATAAAGCCTTCAATATATTTCATCTGAACTTTATGAATTGTTTGTAATAAATGTTCATTTCAAACATTTCAATTCAACGATAATTGTATAAAGTTCAATAAAATGCCAAAATATTTGACATTTTGTTTATTTTAACATAAACGTAGGTAAATATTTATGTATGAATACATACATATGTCCATGTAATGAATTTTAACTGTCCAAATGTAAATAAATATTCTGTTTACATTTCTAATTAAATAATAATGCACACAATTATTTGTTTAACATTCTAAAATTGGAATAATTTTCATATCAAAATTAGCAAATATTTAAATTGATAAAATTGTTTGCAATCAAAAGCATTTTAACAAAATTGTATTTCAATATTTTTAGAGAACATATCGCTTATTTACTACAAGAATGGCTTAATCCTAAAAATTTCGTTTCAAAAAATATCCTTTGGAAGGTTTTGTTGAGAAAACAAAGAGATCATCTAAAATATATATATATATATATATACATATGTCCCTAGATAGATAGATAGATAGATAGATAGGTAGATAGATAGATAGATAGATAGATAGATAGATAGATAGATAGATAGATAGATAGATAGATAGATAGATAGATAGATAGATAGATAGATAGATAGATAGATAGATAGATAGATAGATAGATAGATAGATAGATAGATAGATAGATAGATAGATAGATAGATAGATAGATAGATAGATAGATAGATAGATAGATAGATAGATCTGTATGTTAGTCAAATCAATATGCAACTTTTTTAGTGGTTAAAATATGTTATCGATAACTCAACTCAAAATGGATTACCCTTAAACTAAAAATTTATGATAATTCTATCCCTCTTTAACGTTTCTTCTTTAAAAAGGGTATTTAACATAATGCGACATTTTCGTTTAGTTTTTTTTTCCTGGAAGGACGAGGAAAGTTTAAATAAATAGTAAATAAAGTTAACAAGCATAAACTTTTTTTATTGTTGCACAACTAAATTTTTTTTATGCCAAAAAATACAAATAAAAGATACGTTCCTTATGAGTAGACACTTAAAAGTTAAAGTGATGGTACTTCAGACATTATTTTTATTTTTTTCTGTTACTGGCTTACGATTTAAAAGAAATAAAACAGGTGATTGCTGTAAATAGGATAAATAAAAAGAAAATTATTTGAATAATAATTTTCATTTATGGCACATAATAAAAAAAATACTGAAAGGACATTTTCTTAGTGAGACGTTTAATGAAAAAGTCTTCATGTAGTAAATAATAATGAAAATGAAAAAAACTTAACTTAAACAACATGAAGTTTATTGAAGACATGTAATATAGATTTTGTAGAGAATTTAAATAAGAAAAAATAATTATGTTATTTATAAAATTAAAAAAAATTTCATAAATTTTCAAAATAACTGCGCAATTAACACTCTAATAAGTTTCACATAAGCAAAATAAAAAAATTGTTCCATAAACATAATAATAATCCAATTTATTTAATTTTTTAAGCCATATTTAATATTCGATTAATTTAAAAGAAAACAAAATGAAAAGCACTTGACACATTTACATAGACAAAGAGGGATTCCCAAGGAATATTTATGAATTTTTATGTGTCTTTAAATTTATGGTGAAATATGACCCAAATGATTTATGCTTTCAGTTGTTTAAAGTAATTGCTTTACTTATTATTTTTCATTTTCTTTAAAGTTTACAAAAAATTCGTAAAAACTATATTGGGAATTACATATTTAATGTACATATGTCATAAAATTTAATGCCTCAACTGAACACATAAGATCATTTGTGAATTTTTGTAATTTTCTGTAAATATTGAAACTTTAATATTTAGACATAAAAAATAAGGACTCAAAAACACATATGGGCATTTCCATTAAGGAGTCAATCATCTCATTTGATAATAGGGAAGATTAGAAGCGGTGATTTTGGATGTTTCTTTTTCGGCGTTAGATTTCTTAAGCTGGAAGTCCACATCACGCGTTCTACACTTTCTCGCATTCTATGCGTCTGTCAAATGTATTTTTAAGCTGAAAGTTACAAGCACAAAAGCGTACAATGCCTTAACGCATAGAATGCTTAAAGTAGATCTGTTTTCTACTTTTATAAACGTCACAGGTAGCGCACGAACATGTCATCTGATTTTGACATTTTATATTCTTTATTTAATGCGTATTTATCAATTTTAATAATGATGAAACAAGTAATATTTCTATATTCGGTTGTGCCGAATCTTATATACCCTTCATCATTTAAGTTTTAAAAGACAGTTTTTATTTATTTTGTATCTCTGCACACATAACATACACACAAACAAATATAAACTGTAGCAGAAAGAAATATTAACCGTTGTACTGTAATACCACCGTCAAACTGTATTATCACCCTCAAACAAATATGAGCTGTATTACCAACATATTACTGCTTTATCTCCTTGTTCTTGTTATACCCTTCACCTTCGTGAGAACAGAACAGCATCCAAACATACAAAAAAATACACAGCTGTATAAAACCAAATACATCGCCACACGCACATGTACATCTTTATCCAATTCACAGTGTTGTTGTTGCTTTTTTAACAAAGCATGAAAAAAATGTGGCTTTTTTGATGAAATTTTCATAGGTTGTCTCGTATTTTTGCTCATATCTCCGTTATTTATAGACCGATTTTGCTGATTTTAAATAGCGATCTTCTCGAAAGCATGTCTAACTGAATTATTGAACATTCGGATCTCGCCGATATCTGGGGACCTCTAAAAACTGATTTCAACAGACAGACAGACGGACATGCCTTAATCGACTCCGCTATCTATAAGAATCCAAAATATATATACTTTATAGGGTCGGAAAATTATATTATAGAAATTGCAAACGGAATGACAAACTTATATTTACCCTTCTCACAAAGGTGAAGGGTATAAAAATAAGTAAAAGCTGTAGAAAAAAGAAAAAGTTTTTTTTTTAAAATTAAACAAAAAATTTACGCTTTAAAAGCGTAGCATGTAACTTGAAGCACATAACGCGATGTAGGTATAAAAAGCGCGTAATGCTTTGACGCATAGTGTGGACCTCCGGCTTTAGATTTCGCTTCCTCATTAGACCTTCTCCTTGGGTATTATACGCCACCTTTGACAGTAGAAGTGAAATTCCTCTCGAATCTTAAACTTGCTGTAAACAATCCATTCACAATAATTGTTTTGTTCGCAACAGCTGTTCATTGTTTACAAACAAAAAAAAATCACAATAGGAAAAATTCAAAGCAATTTTGAATTTTTGGATTTTATGTAAATTTTTTTGGCGATATGGGTAATAACCTACCGTAAAAGATTCAGTTGGTTTCCCATTTCCCCAAAGCTGCATCCATCAGTTGGAAAACAATGTAGGAAAGTATAGTTGGGCATGACCTACACCAGTCAGTATGCTAAAAGTAACAAGAGATTTTATGCAAGAGTGCTCATATAGGGATAGGAGTAAATATGGGCCTATCCTTATATATATTAGTAGAGCAATTTACGTCTACCTCAAAGTTTTTTATGCAGAATTTAATCGTGTTATTAATGTTTTATAAGTAAATTTTGACCTTCGAGTAGTTTTCTAAAGGAGAGTTTCTAGGGGGCTAGGGTCAAATGAAGCCGAATCATAACCAAAATCGGCAGTGTCGTTAAAACTTCAATAAGACTAAGTTTTAGCGCTTTCTGTTAACATAATAGACCTTTTAACATAACTATGAGTCTAAATGCCTTATACGGGGACCGATTACAAACATTTTCAATAGCGTTCGTGCTTGGGCCAAAAGGAAAGTATATGCCAATCTTAAAAATTGCTACCTGAAACGTGCGCAAATTCTTTACTTGGACATACAGGCGGTCAGAGGACACAGCTAAATATTTTTGGGTGTTACAAACATCAGTACAAACGTATAATACCCTCCCCACTATAGTGGTGTAGTGTACATAAAACTATTCCGCGCCATATAAATTCGAATTTCTAAATGTTGTTAGAAATATTTTTATACCCTACCCCACTATAGTGGGGAGCGTATTATACGTTTGTGCTGATGTCTGTAACATACAAAAATATTGGTCCTACACCTTTAAGTATACCGATTGACACAGAATCACATTTTGAGTCGATTAAGTCGTCTAAAATTGACTTGTAACCATTTGTATCGCAATGAAACTCAACATAATTAACTATTATTTAAAAATATATTCTTTTCCCAAATTTAATGAGGAACGGCCTCATTTAGAAAATTAGTTTTTTATCAATAAATTCTTAAAATATATTCATGGTGTAGGGTATTTTTTGGTCGGCCATGCCCGACTATACTTTCCTACTTGTTTTTAATAAAGATGTATTTTATGTTTTTCATATATTAATAATAATGAAAACATTTTGTTTATCCTTTTTACTACTTTAAAGATAAACTATTATTATACCCTTCACCTTCGTGAGAAGGGTATATATAAGTTTGTCATTCCGTTTGTAATTTCTATAATATAATTTTCCGACCCTATAAAGTATATATATTCTGGATCCTTATAGGTAGCGGAGATGATTAAGCCATGTCCGTCTGTCTGTCTGTTCGTCTGTCTGTCTGTCTGTCTATCTGTATGTTTGTTGAAATCAGTTTTTAGAAGACCCCAGATATCTGCGAGATCCGAATCTTCCATAATTCTATCAGACATACGACCGGCAAGAAAGCTATTTAAAATCAGCAAAATCGGTCCATAAATAACGGAGATATGAGCAAAAAACCGAGACAACCTCTGAAAATTTCATATAAAATTTAGATTTTTTATTCATGCTCAGACAGAAACAGCAAAAAACAAAAACAAAATACATAACAATACGGTAAATATTGTTATTGTAATTTGTTTATAAAAGCAAAGCAGAGCAAGAGCAGCAGAGCAAGAGCAGCAGAGCAAGAGTAGCAGAGCGAGAGCAGCACTAATGTTTTGTTATTGGCTAGAAATATGAAATTAAGTATGTAGAGCCTGGATTAAGTGAGAACTTATAAAAGGGGACTTTCTGGTACTTTTTCGTTCTTCAAAAGGTATTTTTTGAAATTTCTATAATATTGAACCTAGAAACATGAAATTAAGTATGCATGGCCCGGATTAAGTGAGGACCCAAACAAGGGGAGTTTTTGGTACTTTTTCGTTTCCAAAAGGTACTTTTTGCAATTTCTACAATATTGAACCTAGAAACATGTAATTAAGTATGTATGGCCCGGATTAAGTGAGGACCCATAAAAGGGGACTTTTTCGTTGTTCAAAAGGTACTTTTTGCAATTTCTACAATATTGAACCTAGAAACATGTAATTAAGTATGTATGGCCAGGATTAAGTGAGGACCCATGAAAGGGTACTTTTTGGTACTTTTTCATTCTTCAAAAGGTACTTTTTGAAATTTCTATAATATTGAACCTAGAAACATGTTATTAAGTTCGTATATCCCGGATTAAGTGAGAACCAGTAAAAGGGGACTTCTTGGTACTTTTTCGTTCTTCAAAAGGTACTTTTTACAATTTCTACGACATTAAACCTAGAAACATGTAATTAAGTATGTATGGCCAGGATTAAGTGAGGACCCATGAAAGGGCACTTTTTGGTACTTTTTCATTCTTCAAAAGGTACTTTTTGAAATTTCTATAATATTGAACCTAGAAACATGTTATTAAGTTCGTATATCCCGGATTAAGTGAGAACCAGTAAAAGGGGACTTCTTGGTACTTTTTCGTTCTTCAAAAGGTATTTTTTACAATTTCTACAATATTGAACCTAGGAACATGTAATGAAGTTTGTATGGCCCGGATTAACTGAGGACCCATAGATGGGGACTTTTTGGTACTTTTTCGTTCTTCAAAAGGTACAAAAGGCTTTAAACACATCATGGTGAAGGGTATATAAGATTCGGCACAGCCGAATATAGAACTCTTACTTGTTTATGTATTAGTTTTGCTCTTTTATTCAACTGTGTCCTTCCCACAGATATAGTAATTTCTCCATCCAAAACCGGTGACAACTTCTTAATTGTGTTAATGTTTTTATGAGTGTTTTGCCTTTTCCCTAGTTTGACATTTACTTATAGATTCTAAAGTTGCTTTGTTTATATTTTACACATCTTATTCGCTCATAAATTTACTATTTTTAAAAATAAAGATATTCTAGTGTTTCGCTTATGTGGCTGTTTAAAATTGTAAATATGTTGTGGACTGGTGGGTCTTTTTTATTTTTTTATCCTTTTGTGGGCTAATGTGGTTTTTATAAATTTTGTGCTTGTTTATTTTGTTATTTTTTTTTTTATTATTGCGTATGAGTAACAAAGAAAGTGGTTACAGTAAAAAAAACAACATTCATACATACAACAATGATAATGAAAAGTTGTTTTTGTATTTTTCCGTTATATTTTATTATGTTTTTATAACCTTTTGCTGTGTTGTCTTAAATTGTTTTCTTTTTATATGTATGTACTAGCATACCCTGGGAGCTTCGCTACCCCAACTTAAATTAAATACATACAAAATTTTGTTAACTTTTATTGAAAATTAAAATTGATTAAACATTTTTTTAATGTTTCAGTTCTATACGTTCAATATCACGTGATTAAATTCGCATTCAGTAAGAAGCTTGTAAGTATTTTTAGTTTCATTCATTTAGATTCCACATTATTGACAATTTCGAAAGTACTATTCGAAAAAAGTACTATAAAATATCTCTAATAGATTATCATTTAATCAAGAATTTCATGTTTTTGTGTTCAATATTATATACAATACAAAAATATAATTTTAATGAATGAAAAAGTACCAAAAGTCAATTTCAGAAAATTCTCATTCACTAAGGTCCATACATTTTAAATTTTATTTTCAATATCTATGTTCAATATCGCAAAAATATCAAAAAGTACCATAGGAAAAACGAAAAAGTACAAATATCTCTCTTAATAAATTCTCATTTAATAAGGGCCGTGTGTTCCGGTTAACCATTATAAAGAATCTAAAAGGTAGCATTCGAAGAATAGAAAAGTACCAAAGAGTTTCCACATACAGAATATTATTCAGTGAAGACCATGTATGTTAAAATTAATGTTCCTAGGTTGAACAATTTAAAAAAAATAAAAAAGTACCATTTATGAGAAAAAAAGTTCTCTCTTAAAGAATCTTATTCCATGAGGACGTGTATGTTTAATAATCATGTGTTTTGAATTAAAGAACATACAAAGAGTATCATTTGAAGAAAGAAAAAGTACCAAAAGTGGAATAAAATTTAGTACTTATAAAGAATGCAATTTGTCCCCTTTTTCGCTTAGAAATATACTTTTTCGAGAATTAAGTTTACAAAATGTTCCGTATTTAAATCTATATAACACAAATAAAACTCAAACGATTCAAATCTGCATTCAATTGTTCCAGAAAAATAGTGCTTTTAAATAGTACCAAACAATTTACTCGAATTTGGTCCTGTATAGGCCTTAGTACTCGAATTCCAAAATAGTATACCAACAGCTTATTTTGTGTGAGGAAAAAAATGGTTGTATCCAAAATATTTATAAAAATTTGAAAAAAGCACCAGACACCCATCTGCTCATTTTAAGAGTAGATACAGGTGCATTTAGAATTTTTTTAGCCAAAAACACATCTACTGTCAAAATTTCATGATTCTAGGTTCAGCCGTATGGACTGTGCGATGATGAATCAGTCAGTCAGTAACGCTACTCATTTATATATATAGATGTTTCTGTTTCTTCTTTTACAACATTTTCGGTTAAAATTAACGGTTTCGAGGTTTCATTTTAATGCATGTGTGTGGTTTCGTTTGTAAACCCTTTTTGTTTGTTTATATTGAGGTGACTTTTTAGCTGGTTGTCATTTGACAGATACACAGAGTGAGAGAGAAAACTTATGATAAATTTAACTAACCATTAAACTTTTTAACATTTACAAGATTTTGAAATCACAAAATGATTGAAATATTTTAAAATGACATGCAAAAATGTTAAATTGTGATATTTAATATTTTTGAACTATTATAAAAACTGGTCATACACGCCATTTTAAATTTAGTATATCATTCCTTTGAGCGAAACATAAATAAAACAAGTAATATTTCTATATTCGTCTGTACCGAATCTTATATACCCTTCACCAAGTATGTTTTAAAAATTTTTATTTATTTTTTATCTATGCACACATGTCACACATAACATACACACAAACAAATATAAACTGTAGCAGAAAGAAATATTAACCGTTGTACTGTAATACCACCGTCAAACTGTATTAACACCCTCAAGCAAATATGAGCTGTATTACCAGCATATTACTGCTTTATCTCCTTATTCTTGTTATACCCTTCACCTTCGTGAGAACAGAACAGCGTCCAAACATACAAAAAAAAATACACAGCTGAATAAAACCAAATACGTCTCCACACGTACATGAACATCTTTATCCAATTCACATTGCTGTTGTTGCTTTTTTAAGAAAGCATGAAAAAATGTGGCTTTTTGATTAAATTTTCAGAGGTTGTCTCGGATTTTTGCTCATATCTCCGTTATTTATAGAACGATTTTGCTGATTTTAAATAGCGATCTTCTCGAAAGCATGTCTAATTGAAGATACGGATCTCGCCGATATCTGGGGACCTCTAAAAACTGATTTCAACAGACAGACAGACGTACAGACAGACAGACGGACATGGCTTAATCGACTCCGTTATCTTTAAGGATCCAGAATATATATACTTTATAGGGTCAGAAAATTATATTATAGAAATTACAAACGGAATGACAAACTTATATATACCCTTCTCACGAAGGTGAAGGGTATAAAAATATGCGCCATATATAACTCACGAAAAAAAAGAAATAAATGTATAGTTATCAAACACAGCTGGCATCACTGCAAAACAACCAAAGCCACTTCTATACATATCTGTAGTTTAGCAAAGACAAGAACCTTCTGAGACTAAAATACCTAAAAATACAACAATGTATTTATATTAAACTTTGGGCCTCATTTAAAAAAAACGAAACGAAAAAATGTTCAAAAAATTTGTATGGATAAAAATCAAAAATGTTCCATTATTCTTCATAGGTACTTGTTTTCCCATAACGGAAGTTTCGTTTTATAAAATGAAATATTATTCAAACAGCTAGTCTATCGGACAATTCCGATTTTCTAAATATTTACTACCAAAAATGGAATCTTTCGGATTAAGTTTTGTTTTTAAATAATTGAAAATGTAAAAACTAAACGTTGTTAAAAATTTTGCCGGCTTACAGTCGTTCTTAAGCCGCCATCGCAATTAGTAGTATCAGCCGCCGTTGTTTTTTTAATTTTTGTCGACACAGAATTGCGGCTTTTTAGCGTTTAGGCATTTTGTGTTGTATGTGTGGTGCAGTGTTATTTCTTCTTCATTTTTATAGCAAAACAAATTTTTAATAAATAAAAACATTAAAATTTAATAATAAAAAGATCAAGAATTACTTTAGTAAACAAATAATTAACACAAACAACAAGAAAAATGCATGACGTGGGTAGTTTTCAAAGAATTGAAAAAATTGGCGAGGGCACTTATGGCATTGTTTATAAGGCGCGAGATACCAAAACTGGCAAGGATGTAGCTCTTAAGAAAATACGTTTGGAAAGGTAAAGTTTATTATTTAAACATTAAAAATCACTAATAAATAAAAGTGCTATTGTTTTAAAAGTGTTTATTTTACAAAAGTGATACAGAAATTTTCAAATGTAAATTGTGTTTCTACGACAAAAATGTCCTTAATTTATAACTTTTTTTAATGTTGTCTATGTCGTCGCACATAGTTTGTTGACTGCTTGGGGTATGAATCGTTGTGTTTGTGTGTATTTAGTTCCAAATACATATAGAAATGCGTGTTTTTTTAATAGTAATGGCGATGATGATGGTGTGTTATGTACAGTGAAAAGAGGTCGGGTCAATAAGAAGACAGGTGCTGTCTGCCTAACTTGTAACATTGTATGAATGTCCTTCATGAATGTCATTTACACAGATTTTTAAAGGATTGTATTGATGTTTGTTACAAATCTTACAAATAGTTGTTTGAGATCTTCTAATGTTGCCGGTAGGTTGTATTTTGAGATAAAAATAAGGAATTTTTGTTAGTATTTTTACATTTTAAAGGGACTTTAATGTTTTAAGGATATGTATTAATATTAATAGTCTTAAAATAATAGGAAAGTTGAGAAAATGAATATCAGAAAACTAAATTTTGGTTTATATGCTCTAAATATAGTTCATGATTTAATAGTTTCGTTCAATTCCAATAGGTTTTAGGTATCGCATAATGTACTTTAACCCCCATATTCATAAATGTTTAATCCGTTAAGTTATTGTGGAATTTTGTATGAAAAATGTGCTTAATAAACCTAAAACAAGCGATTAATATCATTATGAATACGGGAGTAAATCAGGACGTCAGTGTAACAAAAATATTAATTTGGCAAAACAACAAGTTCCAGTTCATTCATGATCATGTTTACTTTGTCACACTTTTTGTGGTTTCAATGGATAACAAGTCTCCTAGAACTTATTCCTTAAAACTTTTTAGAAGTGTTTTAGTACCAAAACAATGTTTTAACGAACAGATTTCAGAAGTAATGACGACATCACTAGTTCAAAAGTTGCTGTTTTAGAATCTGAAGTAGTTCTAGTTGCACTCGTTCTAGAATTGGTTGTTTTTAGAACAAGACCTAATTATACCCTACACCACTTTAGTGGGGAGGGTATATTGGGTTTGTGCTGATGTTTGTAACATACAAAAATATTCGTCCTATACCCACCTTAAAGTATACCAATTGGCTTAGAATCATTTTCTGAGTCGATTAAGCTATGTCCGTCCGTCCGTCTGTCTGGCTTTCCATGTAAACCTTGTGCGCAAGGTACAGGCCGCAATTTTCAAGATAATTGGAGCCCAAGGACGAAGCCTATTGAAAATGGTTAAAATCGGTCCATTATTTCGACTAGCCCCCATACAATCGTACCCCTCAAATATGGCCTTTTGGCTTATAATTAATTTAAATTATCTATTATGTTAACAAAAGTCGACAAAACTTAGTTTTATAGAACTTTAAATGACATTACCGATTTTTTTAATGATCGCTCTTCATTTGACCCTATCCCCCATACAAACTCCCCTTCAGAAAATGACTTAAAGGTCAAAATTCACTTACAAACACTAATAACACTTTTAAATTCTACATAAATAATATTGAAGAAGACTTATCTCCCTCTACCAACATTTTTAAGGATAGGGCCATATTTTGCCCTACTCCCCTTTAAGTCCTCTTAAAAATATCTCTTTTTTTGCCAAAAAAAAGTAAAAATATTCCGAAATAAAGTTAAAAAAACAAAACAAATGCTTTATTTTTTTAAATAATCCCCATTTTTAACATACATACTGACTGGTGTAGGGTATCATATGGTCGGCTGCGTCCGACTATACATTTATACTTGTTTTTTTGGTGTGGTTCTAAAAAAAAAAAACAAAACTGCTTAATAGATCAT
This sequence comes from Lucilia cuprina, assembly GCF_022045245.1. NCBI lineage: Eukaryota > Metazoa > Arthropoda > Insecta > Diptera > Calliphoridae > Lucilia > Lucilia cuprina. Next base: position 33,742,699 of record NC_060952.1, read on the forward strand.
GTTCAAGGTTCAGTCTAACATTTTCAGCATAAAACACTCGAACCTTAAAAATTAGTTGTAGATTTTAATACGAATTCCTAAATGTCAAGGAATTCCAAGATACTCTGAAATTTGACTAATTACAACAGAAGGTTCGACCTCAACCGCTTCAAAACTAGAAATAAGTGAGCTCTTCTAACATCCGGGATAACTATGTTTATTGAGCTCCGAATAAAAGAAAAAAAGTTAAATATTTTTGTACCAAAATTTTTCTTAATATTTTTAAGAACAAATTATTATTCTTCTAAAAAAGAAATTACTTCTTGAGAATGACTTCAGAAGTAGTGAATTTGAAATGAAATTAGTACATCCCTTCCATGACATGTCTGTGTTTTTGTTGTAACAGGATGGATGTATCGGAGCGTTGATACAGCTATTGCTGAGTTTACAACCTTTGGTCGATTAAGAATCGGGTTGTTCTGGATCAGAGATCCAATTGTCGTGGGAACGAGTCTGTGTTAAAGTCATCACTTCTTCAGGTCTTTTTAAGAACTTCCATGAAGTAAATTCTACTTATTTTTCAAAACAGAAACAGACATTTAACTAAATGCACCACTATGTTCGAGGCAGAAGTCTTAGCATCAACGGAATTGGATTACACTTAGTATGGCGTCAACAAGGTTCAACATCAACCACTTCAAAAGTAGCAGTAAGGGAGCTCTTTTAACATCCAGGATAATGATGTTTAATGAGTTCGAAATAAACAAAAAAAAAAATAATAAATAAATATTTTTGTACTGAAATTTTTTTCTTAATATTTGGACATCCCTTCCATGACAAGTCTGTGTTGTTGTAACAGGTTGTCTGGATGTTCTTCCCTGAGGAAATAATTTCCGGTTGATACAGCTGTTGCTGAATTTACAATCTTTGGCCGATTAAGAATCGGGTCGTTCCCGAGAGCCTGGGAACAAGCCTGTTTTAAAGTCATAACTTCTTCAAGACTTTTCAAGAACATCCACGAAGTAAATTCTACTTCTTTTTCGATTCTTTGGAAGACCTTTTTTAGTATATTTACCAATAGACAAAAGGCAATTAGAACGTTATTAAATCTTTTAATAACATTTGATAATAAGAAACTTTTAACTCTCACAGCGACCATATTTTAACTCCTCATAATTTCTTTTATTAATATGCAAACTGACTCTAGACAACATCCGAATCATGTACGTGCTCCGATGTATTTGAAAATGTTTAACGTAGCACCACATGATTCGGCTTTGTCTTGCAGCTCATACAACATCAAGATTTATTAATATATATAATAAAATCTATTAAATTAAACTATTAATACATATATAACTTAATATTACACGCTTCATTTACGGATATTTAAATGAGGTAAATTTTTCTTAAGTTTATAAAAGAGTTTCTTTTTTTAAATATTTTTTTTACAAAAATTAAAATTATTTTATTTTACAGTGAAACTGAGGGTGTACCCTCTACAGCTATACGAGAAATTTCTCTGCTAAAAGATTTACAACATGACAATATAGTGCAATTATTTGATGTTGTAGTTGCCGACTCAAGTCTTTATATGGTATTTGAATATCTTAATATGGATTTGAAAAAATTAATGGACAAAAAGAAGGAAGTATTTACACCAAAATTAATAAAAGTAAGTTATGGTTATAAGAAAACGCAGTTCTACCTCGATGTTAAAAGAAAAATGTTAAAAGTTTTCAAAACATTTTGAAATATTTTTCACACAGTAGTTTGTTTTGTTAAAAGTTTATTTAAGTATTGTTTATCAATGGGTGATTATAAATATATAAGAGTTTTCTTTGTTTTGAAGAGCTTCTTTTAAAACTATTTTTAACTGTGCATATTTCCATTTATCCGAAGTTTTGACATTCATATTTTTATTAGCAATTTTGTACTATTATCATAACTGTTTTGCGTAGCATTAAAGATTTACAATCTTATTTATAAATAGCTTTTAAAAACATAAATTTCTATGCCAAATTGATGTTATTAACTTTGATTAAGGCAAAAAGAAATATGTATGTCAGATAGTATTTTTGCACATTTAATAAAATTCGCTGCAAAAAATATTTATTTATATAAACTTTTACCTCTTTTTAATTTTAAATAAATTAACAAATGTTTTTACATTTTCCGTTTTTACAGAGTTACATGTTTCAAATGTTTGATGCCATTGCATTCTGTCATACAAATCGTATTTTGCATAGAGATTTGAAGCCACAAAATTTACTGGTAGATGCGGCCGGAAATATTAAGGTAATTTTTAAGTATTAATGTTTAATTTCTAAATTATATTTTTAATTTCGTTTATTAGTTAGCTGATTTCGGTTTGGCCAGAGCCTTTAATATGCCTATGAGAGCCTACACCCATGAAGTTGTTACGTTATGGTATCGTGCTCCGGAAATTCTTTTGGGTACAAAATTCTATGCCACTGGTATGGATATATGGAGTTTGGGTTGCATTTTCGCAGAAATGGTAAGTACATTTGCTATTATATGAATCTATCTATCTATCTATCTATCTATCTATCTATCTATCTATCTATCTATCCTTCTATCTATCTATCTATCTATCTATCTATCTATCTATCTATCTATCTATCTATCTATCTATCTATCTATCTATCTATCTATCTATCTATCTATCTATCTATCTATCTACAACATTTGCATATTAATACAATAACATATTAAACTTTTATTTCAAGATAATGCGACGTTCTTTATTTCCCGGCGACAGTGAAATTGATCAATTATACAGAATATTTCGAACTCTAGGCACACCTGATGAGGAAACATGGCCTGGTGTATCACAATTGCCAGATTATAAAGCCAAATTTCCCAGATGGGAAAAATCAAATGTACCAGAAATTGTAGCTAAACATGATGGTTATGAACTCTTTAAGGTAAGTTTTAATAGTTTCTGTATAATAATGTAATTAATAAAAACAATTATTCGTACTACAGGCCATGATGGTTTATGATCCCAATGAAAGAATATCAGCTAAAAATGCAATGCTTCATCCCTATTTCGATAATTTAGAAATAGTCGATCATGTTGACTTACCTAGAGAAACATGACTATATTAATAATAATTCCACATCTTCGACCTCGCATTTTCCCTAGTTGCATTTAAATAAATTTATTATATTAACCTACGTACATATATGAATACTAATTGTAAGTTGAGTTTATAACTATTAATAGTTGACTTATTTATTAACTCATAGTTATATAAATCTATAAAATTTTAATGCGTATATTTTTAATACTTTTTTTTATAGAATATCAAGAATAAATTATACAAAATTTAAATCAAGCTTCCCATAATTTTTACAAAACAAAAGGCTCATCAATTCAAGACTCAAGATTCAATTGAATGCTTAATAAGCCTCAACAGGTAATTGATTTCTTCTTTTATAATTTTAAGATTATTTCTTTATCCAAAAGTTTGAAATCTAGCAAGTGTTAAAATAGTAAAGTGATATATTATGGGGCGATTATGTTCTCGATTGTCACTTCAGATGAGTTGCCATTTCCCTACTTGAACCATTTCTTGACGGAAATCATTCTCTTATTTTGAAGCTGACAACACAACTGAAGTTTAGTTGCCATACACAATCGACTCATTATATTACAAATTTAAATACAAACCACAATCTCTTATTGTTCTTAATAAAACGGTTAAATATTGCATATAATTTACGTATTTAATCAAATATTTTATTTTATCAATTTATGAAGCGTTATCTAAATAATGTTGTGTCTTATAACCAAAAGTTAGCTGGGAAAATATAATATTTTTGTTTTCCTCTAGGTTTCTCTACCAAATGAGAAGATATTTTGTTATTGGCAGTTTGTTTTCTTCTATTAAGAGCATCATCTTTCATAAACGTACCTAAAGTATTGCGCACAGCTTCTACTACTTCTTTCTTAGAATTAGTTTGCTTTCTCTTACTAGAAACATTTCCTTTCTTTAAAGCACCCAAAACATTACGTCCTGATTCAACAGCATTAGCTTCATGTTTCTCTATGGTTTCATTTACTACATGTGTTAGTGGTTTCTTCGAGGTCTTATCCTTTGTCTCGTTTGGTTTCTTTACATTGGAAAGTAAAAGTTTTACATCTTCTTCGGATTCTGGTTTTAAGAGATGCTTTTGAATTTTAATAATACTACCGGCAATAGCTTCGAGATTATCTACAGATCCTCCTTTTAGTTTTCTGTCAGCAAAAATTTCCTCATCATTATAACCCCAGTTATCGACGACTTCTACACCATCATCATTATATTCCATATGACCGTCATCATAAGGTTCTGCACCACTGTCATAACCGTATTCACCATGTTCGGAACTTCCATAACTATCTCCAGAATCATAACCATGATCGGAAACATATCCGTCGTCAGCTTCGTAACCCGATTCAGAATCATATCCAGGATCTGAGCCATAACCCTCTTCTGCTTCGTAACCATTGTCAGAACCGTATCCCTGCTCTGAATCATAACCATTATGACTATAGTCCCCATAACTATCATCGTGATAATCATCACTACTGGAACCTCCATTATCATCGTCATCATAACCGCTCTCACCGTAACTATTGTATTGATTGGTATATTGATGACCATACTGATTATAATAAGCCGATTGTGGCTCCTGTTGCAAAGCATAATATTGTCCTGACACAGGATCATAGAAATGCATTACTCTATTATGATCTATACCCAAAGGTTGCAATTGTAATTGTGTATATTGATAGCCATTGTTGTAAGCCTCATCATAACCATAATAATTTCTCGATTGTAATCCTTTGCCATTTTTACTTTTCTTTGACGATTTTCGTTTAGAAGTTTTTGTTCTTCGCCTTCTATTGGGTCCTTCCTGTTCATCCATTGTATAATGCATTGCTACTGGTGTTTCAATGATTTCTTGAGCTCCTGCATTGAAAAGATTACCTATAGGATTTGTTATATTATTCCATGAGATCGGTGGCAGTGTGGGTAAATTTCGGACAAAACTATGCCAATACTGTTGTAATAGTGGCCTAGGAGTAGTAGTAACACTTTTTCCTCTATGACTTTTGGGTGCTTTGCGACTTTCTACTAGGTAGTCGTAGTCATAGCTAGTAGGGCGAATAGATTTCGCCAATGTATCTCCAACGTAGAGAAGACATAGTAATAGAATTATCTGTAAAAACGTTTAAGAATGAAATGGGGTTATTAATGTAAAATAGAAGTTTTATTAAATGATAATTGCAAAATAATTCTCAAATGGGTCCTGTTTCTTAAAAACACGTCTATATGTTTTAATAACATTTCAAACTGTTCCATACTGTTAATATGCAATTCCAAAAACAAATATTTTGTATGTATTTTTCATTACATTGTAATCATCTTTCGATCATACCTGACGTTTCAACATTTTGTTAATCCTTGTTCTATTTAAATTTTAAAAATTACTTTGCAGTTTTTTTTTTGGCAAGAACTTCTGAACTATTCTGTTATCTGGTTTCATCTGAACTAAATTCTCTACTTTAGCTCAATGAAAGTCTAACGTTTTAACAATGAAACCAAAGTATCTTCTTAAGACTCTAATACCGAAGATCATTAATATAGATACAAAATTTACAAATGATCATGTTTTTCTTTTAATTTTTTTTGTTCGTTTGTTTGTTTTAATCTATTTTAAAATCTATTGTTTAGATCCGTCCAATTTAAATATGAATACAAATGAAAGTTTTGTTTTTGTTGGCATTTCACGCTGTTTAAGATGATCACATTAACACCTGAGAGTTCAATAAAAAAAAATCGTGATCATTTACATAAATTTCATTCAATTGTTTGTTGTATTTGTTCATTTTTTCTAATTCTTCTTTTTTAATTTAATTTGATATTGATGTTTTTTGCTAATCTTTATATTCGCCATTTATTAGCATAATTTATACATTTCTTTTTTTAAATTGAATTCTTTTATTTGTCTATTTCGTCTGGCCTAGTAGTTTGATTTGACCATTTTTATATTATAATAGAAATTGATCGATTGTATTTGTAGTTTTGAGAAGAGTTATTTTTCTTTAAGATTGATGTATATATTCTGTGGCATTTATTAGACTGTCTTAAATCAATCCATCAATTAAGACTCAATGATATACATATTTACAATAAAACGAAACATAATTTTTGTAATGAATGAACACAGATTTCCATATGTAAGGTATTATATTTTGGTCAATGCATAAAATATATTATAATCTCTAGGTGTGGAATGATATACTAATCGTAAATGGTTTATTTGTAAATTTACAAATCGCGCCATTTACTACAAGACTGGCATAACTCAAATTTGTCTAGTAATCGTCTTGTATTGTCATTTCTTAATTTTTTTAGATGAAAAATATAATTGACTTCTATTATCGAAATCTGGGCCGGATTTACATAAAATATCCATCTGTTTAATAGCCTGGTGGTACCGCCAGGAACCAACCAACCAAAAATTAAGTTTTTTGTTGTTTTAATATTTGTCAACTCCATGTTATGACTTTTAAAATGTTTTTAATTGCAAGTAGAACTAATTTCTTTGATCGGTATTGAAATAAAGATTCATTTGATTTGTCCATTTTCAAAAGAATGCAATTACCTCACAAAAAATTTCCTTTGTTATATTATGCACGTCTGGCAAAAAGTTTTAGTTGTAAATCGACAAAATTTTAAACAAAGAAATATTTTACGGATCATTGCCTAATATTATTGTAATATCAGATTATATAAATCAATATTTTTGGGATGTTTTTTTGATTGATTTATTTCATTTTCATTTGGGCCAGAATTTCATTGCTTGATGAAATCTTGTGTTAAAATTTGAGTGGGAAAATATCGACCCAAACATTTTGGGGTCGAAATTGCTTCGAAACTTTTATTGTCAACTAGTGATATTTATCTAGATCACTTCGATGTTGAAAATATCGCATTAAATCATATTTTTCGTTAGAAGAGAGCTATTTTATTATTGCCTTTAAAATACGTTTGGTTCCTCTAGGAACCAACCAAGTATTTTTCACATAACACAAGTAAATACATATGAACAAAGTTGTTTAACATTAATTCTTTCCGCTCAAACAAAAAAAAGGGTCAAGATTGTTCATCTCTGAATTGCTTGTGGTTATTCAATTATCATTCAACCTTGTTTCAATTTTTTCTTAGATTTCGTTAGCATGGTCTTCTGATGGTATGATAAATCCAGTTCCACTTTCTTCTCCTTATTTGTGTTTCAATGTTATCTTGATCAGCAATTGGAAGAACTTGTTCGATTGTGATCGCGAAAGCGTTATATACATATGTATGTGGATCGTTGGCAAAAGGGGAAAACATGTTCGGTTTTCAAATATATCATTGACTGTAGAATGACGATCTGACTTTATGTATAAGTAAAGTTTCGTTTTTGTATGTGTCGCCTTCAGAGCATATTATGTTCCCCAAATATTAAAAGTGATGAACGTTTTGTATTGGTGCGTTATTTAGGTTCTTGTGACCTATTAACATTTTATCGATCTCAATAAAAATATGGGGTTACATTTTTCCCGTTGCACAGCTCTATTATTAGACGTAGGTTCTTGATCTGGTGAATGCAAAGGCTTTCTTAGCTATTCATTGAGGGGAAAAAGGATGCTGCTGAGTTGTTTCCTACATACGATCGGAGTTAGTGCCATTTCTCTATAGCATTTGCATGTCTTTAGGTTCAATTTTAGCATTTTATTAATAAGGCTTTCATTCCAATTGTGTGGTATTAATTTTGTAATACAGATTTCGTAAAATTGGAGTAACTGTCTTACAATTTTTAGTATCAATATTGTCTATAGAATTAGGATCAATGATTACTTACTTCACGAAAATGTTCTCTCCGCCGTTTCAGGTTTCAGGTTCAATAGATGCAAGAAGAAAGTGTATTGGGAATTAGCTTTTCTTATAGGTCTAGGAAGTGTATTAAGACCTGACTTTTTTCCCGAAAGCTTTCTAATCAAGTCTCTTCAGACTCGGGTTCTGATGACAGATTTTCCAGATTGATTTTATTTTTCTCACGTTGCACTTCTTTATTATTAGGCGTAGGTTCCTGATTTGGTCAATGTATAATACTTATACTAATTAACGAGGTGAATAAGGTGAAATCGGAGTTACTGCTATCTCTCTATAGCATTTGCACGTCTTAAGGTTTTCTTTTTTTGGTATCTTATTAATTAGGCTTTCATTCTAATTGGGAGGTATTAATTTTAAAATCCAGATTTCGTAAAATAGGGATTTCAGGTTGTTTTGAGCATCTGTCTTTTAAAATTAATATTGTCTATAGAATTCAGGCTATGTTGCTTAAATGATAACGTAATTCACGAAAATTTTCTCTTTACCGTTTCAGATGATACTCAATAGTTGTAAGAAGGAAATGTATTAGAAATTAGCTTTTTTATAGGTTTTTGCAAGTGTATTAAGAACTGGCTTTATTCACGATAGCTTTGTGATCGAGTCTCTTCAGACTCGGGTTCTGATGTCAGATTGTCCATATTAACACGTTTGTCGTTTCTAGATTGACTTTGTTTGCCTCCCGTTGTACTGCTTTATTATTAGGCGTAGGATCTGGATCTGGTCAATGTATATTGCTTTGGTAGATAATTAACGAGGAGAAAGAGAATGCGGTTGAGTAATATCCTAGATTTTACATACGATCGGAGTTAGTGCTATCTGTCTATAATAATTGCACGTCTTTAGGTTCTTTTTTTTTTTTGTATTTTATCAATAAGGTCAAATTTCGTAAAATAGGGATTTAAAGTTGGGCCATTGTTTCGAATATCTGTCTTAAAATTTCCAGTGTCAATATTGTCTACGAAGAAAGAGTATTGGAAATTAATCTTTTTATGGGTTAAGAAAGTGTATTAAAAACTTGTATTCTTTCCCGATAGTTTTCTAATTAAGTCCCATGATTGTCTTTTAGCCCGTTTTAGCAGATCTAAGTATTTTAAATGTGCCCTCCTTCGTCTCCCTTCTTTCCTCAGCTAACTTTTAAAAACTTGTTTTCCCTTAAATCACGCCCAACGACTTTTGAAGGCAATATCGTAAGGTTTTTCTCCAATTTTCCTCCATTTGAAGTCCAAATTGATTTGTGATAATGGTAGTGAAGCATATTAAATGATGTTTATCCGAAAAAATCTCAATAACGAAATTAAGCTAAAATATATTTAATTTCTTGCAAAATATCGCACCATCTGAAAAAGGAAAATTGCTATAAATTCGACTCTAGGTTTAATTTTTCGAGTTCTATGATCTGTTTTAAAGTTATTTAAGAAAAAATCAAATATCATAAAACATTCAAAGCCGTTTTTCTTAAAACCTCCTTTTTTTAGTTATACCTTTCTTGTAGTAAACGATCATAATATACATAGTTTTTTGATTAGAACCGTTTGTATAATTAATTAATTGTTATTTTGATATTTTATTTCTCACACATAAATTTAAGTGTCATTTTTTTTAAATGTGTTCTATTTACTTAACGGGATTTTAGTTTTGTTTCTTTTCTGCTATTGTCATAAATTTAGATGTTATTCATAAACTACATATTAAGACAAATTTGTGTTGGCGATTATTGTAGTGGAGTAGCTTATAATAAATATTTTTCGATTAGGGATTTTAAACGATATTTATTTAAATTTCTTTAGCATCTGTTAAACCAGTAGACTGTTGAGTTTAGATTAATGACTTTATGATTATGATATACCTTGTGTGGCTTAATCATTAAACTTAACTTTAATTCGTTTCTGTAGCAAAAATTTTGTTAATTATAGATTTTAAGTTGATTTTGGGATTTCATGGGTTGGTTTTGAAAATATAAAACTAAATTGTTAATGCTTTTAGGGTGCAGTTTTCGTGAATTTCGTTTTTTTATGGGATGACCTCATTTTTAAAATTTACATGAGAAATTTATAGTTTAAGTTACGATTGATATTGTGGAAGACTTTATATGTCCAAGACTATCCACGAAATATTGTTGAGATTTTATATAAATTTCTCTTGATCTTTACGATCTGAGAACTGAACTAGAACATTGTGGGAACTTCTATTTGAAAAACGTTGCAGATATTTGTGTTCTTTTCTTGATAATTTGACCTAAAGCGAAAAACAGAGAGTAAAAATTTGAGAGCCCATTGCGGTCCCACGATCTAAAGTATCAATTTGGTGCCTTGAGCAGTTAGTCTTTAGTTCAATTGACTAATTGAATTAATGAGCAAATTTTCATTTGAGATAATATTATATACGCTTGAATTGTGTCTAGATTGACCCTAGATATATGACTTACGAATCCCTATATTTAGCCCTTACAAAAGTAAGTGTTGAGAGTTTAATTGAATCTACTAAAACCACAACAATCGGTTCTACAGACCGAATGACGGAGTGCTTTACGTGAACACCTGCCTTGACAGCCTTATTTTACGGTGGTCTTTTTCATCTACTGGTTAGACTTGACAACGGTCTAACATCGCCCCTGAATCCTTAAATTAAGAACACAGGTGGCACTTTTCGTACTTGGATTGGGCCGGTCCATGTACAAGGACTTTGCTGAAGTATTCGAGCTATCTAATCTCTGACCATTGCTGTCCCGTTGCTTAACTTCCGAGATGTAAAACATCACTTCCGTTTACAACCACGCAGATGGGATGGCCTCTGTTGATTTGGCAATAGCACCTAGAAAACTAACCGGTTGACCGAAGTACGAATCCATCAAATAAGACTTTGTTCTTATTCACAGGGACACACTGTGGTAATTCTGATATGAACAGAGTATAATCTAAACACATCTGGACAAGGAATGAAATTTCAATGGTGTCATTTGTATATGATACCTTTCATCCATCATCAGACAACGCAGCACACATCTCATTTATACGACACATTCATAAGAGAAAAACCACTACGTGGATCCCGAGGGAGCCTCAACCAACTGTCCAGCTAGGACATAGTCCTACGGGCAACTGTCCACCCGTAGAATTAGATTATGCGGTGCTCTGGTTCCTATTTTCAATCTATGCAAGAAGAGACTGTAACCAATTTATAGTCCCGGCCAGACAAGAGGTATTGGAAAACACCTCTGTTCCCCGGGATTGCAATAAAACCAAGGGAACATGCCCCCCAGGGGGACGGTTCTACAGACCGATCTCACGACAATTGGATCTTTGCTCTGGAACGACGCGAGTTATAATCGGCCAAAGATTGTCAATCCAGCAACAGCTGTATTAACCGAAAGTTTTATTCCCAAGAAAGAACTATCGGCCACATTCGAACTGTTGCAACAACAACAGACCGAAACCACATCGAGTATTGTCTCCAGACTGGCCCTAATTATAGAGCTTACGAAGCCAATAATTGTTGATATCGTCCTAATTGCCTTCTCGCTGTCTGTAAATATAATAAGCGCTGTGAGCACCATTTTTATTCTAATCCATTCCGTTAGTGTTTGTACTTTCTGTTTCTGGGCCTTCAATATAGAACCCCAGTCCCACTTTGTACCCCCATTTAGAGCCATACGTGTAACAACAGATTCCTACTGATATTTGCTCTAATGTTCCGCTTGACTAAGACATTCTATCTGTGATCGTGTTTAAAAGCTTTCGACATATTCTGTGTCTGGTATACGATCTGGCAAGTCTGATGATTGTGTATAACCTTCTAATGTGTACAGTATACATTGATGACTTGTCCTATAACCGCTTTTGGCCAGTTCGCCTAAAATATAGAGCCGTTCGGCTGTAAGCGACACCTCATAAGGAGTGAGATCGAAAAATTCTTAACATACATATATGTTTATAAAAAAGAAACCACTAAACTTACAGCTTTGTTTTTTTTTTTTATTTGATTCAGATTATTATTACAATTTACAAAACAAAATATTTTTATAGTTTTAATCACTAGTGGTGAAATTTTGAACCCTTTTCGGAAACCCTTCCATTAACGTTTTTATAGTGCTTTCTGTCACTTTGCTCGAACATGTAGTCCATCTCCGTTTAAAATCTACCACACTTTTGGACACCTTTTTTGTACTCTTCAATTCTCTTTTAACAAGAGCCCAATATCTCTCCACTGGCCTTAGCTCCGGGCAGTTTGGAGGATTTGCCTCTCTTGGTACAAATACCACATTATTGTTCTTGTACCACTCAAGGGCTTGTTTACCATAGTGACAGGATGCCAAGTCAGGCCAAAAATAAGTGGACACATTATGAAGTCTTATGAATGGAAGCAGCCTTTTTTGTAAACATTCCTTGATGTAAATTTCGGTATTTATAGAGCCCGTTGTAACAAATGATTGGCTTCTTTTGCCGCAACTGCATTTTGCTTGCCATACCAAGAACTTTCTGGGAAATTTTGTCTGCTTTTGGGTCCTAAACTTTTCTTCAACATTCCCTCGAGCATCAGCAACATAAAACTTTTGACCTGGAAGTTGCGAAAAATCTGCCAGAACATACGTTTCGTCATCCATTATGCAGCAAGAATATTTTTTATAAAACTTGACTTCAATTTCCGTGCTCTGTTTTTGGCCTCTAAATTTTTAGCACCGTTCCTGTCAGGAACTTTTTGAGCCTTGTATGTTTTTAAACCTGCATTAGCTTTAACTTTTCGTACCAAATAGTCCGAGCACTGAGCTAACCGAGCTGCATTCCTACCGGATGTGTTGGGAGCTCTTTTGAAAATGCGTTCTATTTTTTTGGCTTTAGAAACATCATGTGGACCATTCCTTCTACCTGAACCAGGTTTTCTATCAACTGACAAGTTCTCCGGTACTGTTTAATAACATTGGAAACAGTTTGACGGCAGACCTTTGTATGCTTGGCCAACTTTTTGTAAGACCAAGTTGGGTTTAGTTGAAAATATTTAATAATTTCAGTACGCACTTTTTTCTGGTCACTCATTTTAATCAGATTAACAAAAAAATTAATATAATTGACATTACACATAATAACTGACATGTTTTTCAAAGGTAACTTGATCAAAAAAAAAAAATCAAATAATACTTTGGTTGAAAAATGTAATGAAAAACGTGTGTTAAGAATTTTTCGATCTCACTCCTTAGCACCAAATTATCTGTACCTACAATTATTTTGCTACCCATTCTACTGAATCTACTATTTTATTACTGTAAGATTTTCTAAAATAGTTAATATTTGGATCTCTATAAGGCTTATCAAAATTTTACTAAAATTATCTTCGACAAAGAAAAAAAAATGGGAACGAAAAGCTTTAAATCTTCATTCTTCTTCATTTTATCAATGTTGTAGAAAATTCGGCCAAATTTAAACAATTATTTGTTTATATTTGCTTATTCGTGCATTTGTGTTCTATAAACTTTTATTTGTATAGTTTTCTATTCTAGCATTGTTGATGGTAAAATTTCTTTTATTAAAAGTTCAAAAGCCTTTCGTACAAACAAACAACTGGATTTATTATGACATAAACTTCAATAAATGTCTGAAACAATAATACACACCTATTTATTTCCCTATAGAAATGTTTATTTACAGCATTGATCAGTTGATTAGAAATATGTATTTGTTAATTTTTGTGAAATTATAAACAACAAAAAAATTTTTTTTTCTTAACATTTTTCGGTTTTTAAGTAGAATAGCACTGGTAAATCAAGTTATAAGGTTTTAAAAGGCGAGGATCTTATCTGATCAGCAGTAGAAGAAGTTTTAAGAGTAAAAAGGGTTGAAGAGAGTCTGAAGACTAGTACAGTCAACTTTGAGGTAAAATCAAGAGTGGCTATTTGCAAGTCTATTAGAAAGTCTGATGTTGACGTTAAGGCGATCTAGCCTGATGTCAGATAACTATGACAATTCTTTAAAGAATTACGAGAAGAGTTGAAAGCAGTGGAATGTGAACGAGAGCAGAATTTTGGAGTAGTGCAAAGAAGAAATGAGAAAAGGATTAATAGTAGAAGAAGTTATAAGAGTAAAAACAGAAACCGAGAAGAGAGTCTGGAGACTCATACTGACCTCTTTGTGGTGAAATTGCGAGGGCTTTTTGCAAGTCTATTATAAAGCCAGATATTGGCATTAAGGCGATCTAGCCTTATCTTGGATAACTCTGTAACAATCTGTAAAGAACCGTTGCCACAAGATTAATCAATATATTTCTCTTCTTTCTCAACAGGAGTCACTATACGTCACTGTTTAGTGGGAAACTTTTTAATTCAAAGGACAGCTTATCAATTTTTGTTTATTTATTTAATTGCGTGAACATTACAAAGCAACTTTTAAACTAGCTAAAAAAAATTGTAGGGTAGAAGGGGGACCATTCGCCATTTTTTTTTTGTGAGGCGGCCACAATACTTATTCTTAATTTTTTTCTTGATTCGGATACTTAGATATGTTGGCGTTAGTTTTATTCCTTTCAATCTTTCCTAAGTCATCTTCATGTACATATTTTTTTAACATTTCCGCACTGACCAAAAACGGCGATACCGCCCTTTCCATGGGGTAAATGCGCCAAGGGGATGGGGCAGATTTGTCATTATTAAAGTAAAAGAAAAAATTACAAAAATAAAAACTTATTTTGCTGTTTTATACTTTAGTTCATTAAACAATGTATAATAAACCAGATATTTATTGTTTATTTCACAAAACTTAACAAAAAAATTTAAACAAATTATTACTGATTTTTTCTATATTTTAACCAAATGTTGTTCTACATCACAAGCATTACATATATTTTTGGCATGTGCCCCACGGGCTGTTCTGAGGTTTAGTTTCATTTTTTTCGGGCTTCAAACTATATTATCGAAAATATTATTATGTCTTATTGTTCACTATTATTGCCGTTCTAATACTGACCAATATATTTTTTCTATCACAAAAACTAAAAAAGTTAGCACAAAAAGTTCACACAGTGAAATATTTTCACAGCTCTTTGAAAAACAATTAATCATGTCTGCCTTCCATCATATGTAAATTAAATGTTTCAAATTTTCAGTGATGATAGATAATCGATAAACGAAAACAAAATTTGATAATGCGATAAAATCGATTACTCAGTTTTCAAGTTATTCGCTATTGGCAGATGTGCCCCTAGGGCTATGATGCCCCTTCTACCTTAATTGGACACAATAGAGTACATATAGTGTGAACAGTTATATCTTTCTTCCTGTTAAGATCCCAGAGGCAATTTTAGGTAATCACACCCAACTTTTTCACAAACTTTTTAGTCGTGAAATAAATTCCCCTGTTGTGAAAAATGTTGATGGAATTTTGTAAACATTAAACAACAACTATTCTGAATGAATGAATTGTTCACAACAAGTTCACTATAGCTATTTTCCCTTCAAGGGAAATGAAAAATTCAAAGGAACAAAGTTTTCACTT
Source organism: Lucilia cuprina (assembly GCF_022045245.1). Classification (NCBI taxonomy): domain Eukaryota; kingdom Metazoa; phylum Arthropoda; class Insecta; order Diptera; family Calliphoridae; genus Lucilia; species Lucilia cuprina. The sequence continues at coordinate 33,758,111 of NC_060952.1, forward strand.
CCATAGGCGTTAGGAGTAAACATGTTTTCTAAATAGTTAACATCAGCTGTAGATGGGTATAACTGTAACTGTTTTTAGTTGATAATTTTTGCACGATATATTTTTGTTTTCATAAAAAAACTAGTTGCAGCGATAACAACAACAGAAGTGAGAAAGTATTTTTGGTAATGGCCGACCATACGATACCCTACAACAGTGTTTATTAATGTAGTTTTTTTCCTTAATTTCGAAATATTTTAACGATTTGTTGACGGACAAGTAAGAGTACATATTTTGGCACAGCTTAATCTAATTCGCTATCTATAAGGATCCAGAATACCTATTCTTTATAATGTTGAAAAATTATATTGTAGAAATTACAACACGGAATAAGAAACTTATATATATATCCTTCTCATCTCCTTAATGAACGGCCATGGTGTATTGCAATTGCTGGGTAAAGAGGTGCTACATGTTCCTCTAGTCTGTCGGGACTATAAACTGGACTTTTTCATGGAATAATTTGAAATGAGGTCGAACCAGAGATTTTATTAATCTGGTACTACGGGTGAACAGTTCCCCGTAGGACTCGTTTGTTTAAGTTTCTTTGGGATCTACGTAGTGGCTGTGGTTTAAACACAAATTCTAGGGAAGAGTAAGAGCGGTTCAAAGACTGTGGTAATAAGCATTGGAAACGACTTGGTGTTAAATGTATTTATATGATACAGTATGTATGTAGGGATATATTGGTATTGCCAGTCCGTATACTTAGAGTGAGTGAGTTTGATATTGTTCTCTATGAGTGTGTGAATAAAATATGATGGATGGCTCTTTTCCTTTCTTGTCCAGGTATGTTCAGAGAAAACTATGTTCATACCAGATTTACCAAAGTGTGAACGAAGTAAGTAGGAACGAAGTTCTCGGTTTATTTGGTGGATACGTACTTCGCTCCTCCGGTTATGTCTCTGGGTGCTGTTGCCGACTCAATAGAGACCATTCTATCTACTTGATTGTAAGTGCTGAATTGATGTTTTTGCTTCTCGAAAGTTAAGCAATGGCACAGAAATTGTCAGAGATTAGATAGCTCTAGTACTTGAGCAAAGTGCACGTATACTGGTCCTGAAATTTCATATACGTAATTTGCATCCTGCGTTTTAGAATCACAATGAACCGATGTTGAGTCTTCTTATTGGTTGAACAATACCACCGTAAAATAGGCCAACATGGGTGGGTGTTTACGTAAAGCACTTCTATGTTCTCAAAGGTGATGGGTATGAAAATGTTGTATTATGGAAGAGTGGATAAAACGGTGCAACCAAAATATTGACCTACCCAGATTGATTTATGCAGAATTTCATCATATTTCTAGCGTTTAATGGTTTAAAGATTGATAATTCAATCTTCAAGCCATTTTCTTTTAATGACTTTGAACGAAGACTAGGGGCCCGAAAATCAGTACTAATTTGACTTTTATAAAATATAGTTTTGCTGATTTTTCTAAAGATTTTAAAAGGATAATTTTAGGTCTTATCTGCGGGGTATGGTTGTATGGAGGCAAGGTGAAATAATGGACTAATTATAACAATTTTCCAATTATTTGATTATGTTGGTTGTAGAGACCATATTTCTAGGTGTTACATACATCAGAACAAAGCCAATAAAGTGATGTAGGGTATACAACGGGCAAACAGTTAAAATGGTGCCATTATGACTTGAATAACTTGACAGTAGAAAACATGAAGGAACAACAAAAAAAACACCGCAAAAACCATCCTAGAAAGTCCTAAACATCAATAAAAATAACAACAGCAAATAAATAAAATTGTTTATAAATATAACAGGTGCATTGACACCAACAAAGAGCGGCATGCATGTCATGCTGACGATATTGATGATGGTAATGTGTCATGTCTGTTGTATAGGACAAAATAGTTGTTGAAAGCATGCGTACAACAATTGTTTTCACCAACAAAAAGTATAAACAAAACAATTTGTAAACGAAGGAAAAAACACAAACAAGTGTTTATTGAGAATTGAAAAGGAAATGAGAAGCCAAAACGGGAGAGAGTGTATGAGAGAACATTTGAAAACGGAAGTCAATAACAAGAGTTTAAGAATTTATTAACATAGAATGAGGAAAGCTTAAATAAGAAAAATCTTGAGAAAGTTTTCGTTTAGGCCAACAACAACACCCATTACTGCTACTAACAGTATAATGAAAATTCAATGAAATTTTCTTTTCAGTTCGTGTTCAGATCCCTAGATATAAAAACGTTGCAAAAGGAAAACACCTAAACGAAACGCGTTTCATTAATAAGATAGAAAAAAAATATATCCTAGAAAATTAAAAAAAAATATATATATATATATACTAAAGCTCAAGTGAATTAATTTTTGCAATTATTGAAAATATTATAAAGCCCTAAATAAGTTAAAATAAATGAAATTAAAGCCAAATTTATAAATAATAAATAAGCAACAACAAAAAAATACCAATAAATAAATATGTTTCAATTGTTGGCAATTGAATTTTAAGAAATGTTTTAATAAAATAAAATCACTTTTCTTACTTGACCACCAGCAAGGTTAAATTAAAAAAAAAATAGAAAAATCGGTATGTTACTTAATATGGGGCAATAATTATTCTTCATCATTTATTTTTTTTTATTTTTAAACGAATCAATTAATTAAATAATAAAAAAATAAATATACATTGAAAGTCTACGCTTAAAAAAATATAAAAGAAAATTGTATGTATAATTGTATATGAGCGCACACATTCTAATATGATTGTGTGTATACAAAGGTTTTCATTATTCCAATACAGTAGGAGGAATACAACAACAACAGAAACGACAGATAGTGTAGGAATAATCAGTAAAAGAAAAACTAAATAAAATTGTATGTATATGTGAAAATTTCAATACACGTTATATATTAATATAACTACCACAACATTCTTTTGAACATCAGGCTGTTACTAGAAATACAAACAACTAGACAGACCTACCCGAACTATTTAAGTGTTGCCACTAAAAATATTTCTTTTGTTTCCCCGGATTTTTTCTTTTACTCTAGGTTCGTTATTTAAGGAGTGAGATCGAAAAATTCTTAACATACATATATGTTTATAAAAAAGAAACCACTAAACTTACAGCTTTATTTTTTTTATTTGATTCAAATTATTATTACAATTTACAAAAAAAATATTTTTATAGTTTTAATCACTAGTGATGAAATTTTGAACCCTTTTCGGAAACCCTTCCATTAACGTTTTTATAGTGCTTTCTGTCACTTTGCTCGAACATGTAGTCCATCTCCGTTTAAAATCTACCACACTTTTGGACACCTTTTTTGTACTCTTCAATTCTCTTTTAACAAGAGCCCAATATCTCTCCACTAGCCTTAGCTCCGGGCAGTTTGGAGGATTTGCCTCTCTTGGTACAAATACCACATTATTGTTCTTGTACCACTCAAGGGCTTGTTTACCATAGTGACAGGATGCCAAGTCAGGCCAAAAATAAGTGGACACAATATGAAATCTTATGAATGGAAGCAGAAATTTTTGGAAACATTCCTTGATGTAAATTTCGGTATTTATAGAGCCCGTTGTAACAAATGATTGGCTTCTTTTGCCGCAACTGCATATTGCTTGCCATACCAAGAACTTTCTGGGAAATTTTGTCTGCTTTTGGGTCCTAAACTTTTCTTCAACATTCCCTCGAGCATCAGCAACATAAAACTTTTGACCTGGAAGTTGCGAAAAATCTGCCAGAACATACGTTTCGTCATCCATTATGCAGCAAGAATATTTTTTTATAAAACTTGACTTCAATTTCCGTGCTCTGTTTTTGGCCTCTAAATTTTTAGCAGCGTTCCTGTCAGGAACTTTTTGAGCCTTGTATGTTTTTAAACCTGCATTAGCTTTAACTTTTCGTACCAAATAGTCCGAGCACTGAGCTAACCTAGCTGCTTTCCTACCGGATGTGTTGGGAGCTCTTTTGAAAATGCGTTCTATTTTTTTGGCTTTAGAAACAACATCCTTCTACCTGAACCAGGTTTTCTATCAACTGACAAGTTCTCCTGGTACTGTTTAATAACATTGGAAACAGTTTGACGGCAGACCTTTTTATGCTTGGCCAACTTTTTGTAAGACCAAGTTGGGTTTAGTTGAAAATATTTAATAATTTCAGTACGCACTTTTTTCTGGTCACTCATTTTAATCAGATTAACAAAAAAATTAATATAATTGACATTACACATAATAACTGACATGTTTTTCAAAGGTAACTTGATCAAAAAAAAAAAATCAAATAATACTTTGGTTGAAAAATGTAATGAAAAACGTGTGTTAAGAATTTTTCGATCTCACTCCTTATTAAGTAATTTTACATTTGTTGTCTCTTTCAAAATATCACAAAAAAAAAATTCGAAAAAATCTCCTAAAATATTTCAAAAAGAAGATATTTGCATCATACTATGGATAAAACATAAAGCCTTGGCTGTGCCGAAAGTTACAACCACTTCATCATCAATAAACTTACTCTATTCTCTTTACCTTCGTGAAAAAATAGACATAACATTGTCATTCCATTTGTAATTCAAATCCATTTCAAAATTTCGCTCCATTTCAATATTAAACAATCAACTGGTTCATGATCAACATAAACTATTTTGGGAAACTAGATTATGGAGCCTTTAATTTTATTTCTAATTTTATTTAGTAGAAATAAAAATGGGCTGGATTTGAATAGTGGGCGTGGCCACTAGAGTAACTCTCATAGTAATTTTTTTTTTGAAAGTCTATAGTCTAGTCTATAGCATAGTCAATAGTTTAATCTATTGTCTAGTCTATAGTCTTCCCCCGGGGCATGTTACCTTGGTGAAGCCTTCGTCTTGGTGTTATTGCAAGCCCGGGGTATAAAGAAGTGGAAAATACCTCTAGTCTACTGTTTGGCTTAGTCCTTGCATAGATTGAAAGAGGTCAGAACAGAGCACCGCATGGCCAGTTGCCCGCAGGACTATGTCCTGGCTGGTCAGTTGGTTGAGGTTCCTTTGGGATCCACGTAATGGCTGTTGTTTAAACCCAAATTCGCGGAGAGAGGAAGTGGCATTTAAAAGACTGATGTAAAGTAAAGTCAATATATCGGGATAAGTTCGGTGCTGTTGCCGAAAACAACGAAAACAAGCGTTGGAAATGAGTTGGTATTAATTGTATATGGTACGGAATGAATGTGAGGTTCGGCGGGCTTTACCCCAACCGTCTACCTAATGAATGTGTCGTATGAATGAGATGTGTGCTGGGTTGAATGATGATGGATGAAAGGTATCATACACATATGATACCATTGAATTTTTCTTTCTTGTCCAGATATGTTCAGAGTATATTCTGTTCATATCAGAATTACCACAGTGTGTCCCTGTGAGTAAGAACAATGTCTTCGGCTTATTGATGGATCGTACTTCGGTCCACCGGTTACGACTCTAGGTGCTGTTGAGGAATCAACAGAGACCATCCAATGGTCAGAGATTAGATACTTGTGCATGGACCGGTCAAATCCAATAGACAAAAATTGTCACCTGAGTTCTTCATTGAAGAATAAAGTTGCGATGGTAGACCGTTCTCAAGTTTACCCAATGGATGAAAAAGACCACCGTGAAAAAGGGCATCAAGGCAGGTGCTCAAGTTAAAACTCTCGACATTGTCTAGCCTATAGTTTATTATATAGTCTAGTCTATAGTCTAGTCTACAGTCTAGTCTTTATTCTAGTCTATAGTCTAGTCTACAGTTTAGTCTCTAGTCTAGTCTACAGTTTAGTCTCTAGTCTAGTCTATAGTGTAGTCTATAGTCTAGTCTATAGTTTCGTCTATAGTCTAGTATATAATCTAGTATATAGTCTAGTCTATAGTGTAGTCTATAGTCTAGTCTATAGTCCAGTATATAGTCTGGTCTATAGTCTAGTCTATAGAGCCAAGATTTTATCAAATGCCCCGTAGAGTAGGACTGCGTTATATACTCTCGAGAGTAATAGGCGGCGACTTTGAAGCGGATCACCTATATTGGCCATCATTCTTGCCAACGCGTTTGTAACACAGGTAGATTTCCTTCACGCGTATTCACGGAATTTTGAGAAATTGAAACTTCTATCCATTATATTATTTACATCTGTTGATGCTATCTCTGTACATCCCACTTAGATCATTAGATATTTTACCTTTCTTTTCCCACTTATAAGCCTTGTGTCCGACCAAGTGTAGGTTCTTTGTAAAAAGCCACTGCTTGATAGTTCTGACTATTTCGTTCGTATATATTTTCATCTCCTCTAAGTGTCTCGCTGTGATTAAAACTGCGATATCGTCTGCGAAACCCACAATAACAATAATAACCGAATTCGTTATAAGAGATGTTTTTTGTATGAAAATAGTTACCAAAATAGCGGGACTTGAAAACTTGTTCATAATAACCGGAAATTCTTTATAACCCAGTTAGTTATAATTAGATATATACGTTGATATTTTATAAGGATCCGGCAGAGATAAATGCATTTTTTTAGGTCCAGTGTGATAATAGCGCATTATTTTCTATTTGTTCCTACCCCACTAATTATATTTATGAGTTGATAACAAATTTAACAGCCTCTATTGTAGTCTTGTTTATATTAGCCTATCCGAGCAATTATCCAGAGTATTAAATAGACATATGGGTCTGTATGATTGCGGGTAGCCCAGAACTTTTCCATGTTTAGAAAATAAGATAAGTTGCTGTTTTTCCAGTGTTCTGGAAATTTACCTTCCCTTAGAAAATTTTTGAACAGATGTAAAAAGATGTCTGGTTATGTTTTCAGAGAAATTGTTAGAGTCTATGACAGGTACCTTATTGTCTCCAATTTTAAATCATAGGTCTATTACTTCCTTGTTTATAACGTCTAGATCGTAAAACGCAAACATCCCAGTATTTAATGGTCGCTATGAATGTAATGTTCCCTCACTTTCCAAGACAGGGTTTTTTTAGTTTACTGCTTACAAACGTTAAGTCCATAACTGAAACGTACCCTGTGCCCATTGGTGCACTAGGTGCAATAAGAGCTCCTGGGCTATCATACAGTGGTTTATATTGAGCGCCTTCTTAAATACTGGGCACCTGTAGCTGCATGTTGAGTGTTTAACATATGTAGTCTCACGAGGCTTGAAAAGTATGCACGAATTTATACACATATTTGACCTATTTATCTCCGATTGGCAGAATTAAGAGATATAACCATACTCTAGAGATTTGCACACCTATTTTGTAAAACACTTCACCTTGCATTGCAAAATATTTTCATAAAAATTTTTTTAATTTACACCCTACACCACTATTGTGGGGAGGGTATTATGCGTTTGTGCTGTTGTTGTAACACACAAAAATATTGGTCCTACACCCACCCTATTGTATACCAATTGGCTCATAATTACTTTCCGAGTCGATTTAGCTATGTTCGTCTGTCTACCTTTTCAAATAAACCTTGTGCTACAGGTCGCAATTTAAAAGGTAATTCGGTGAAATTTGGCACATACTCTTCCTTTGGTCCAAGGATATAAAAAAATTGTTAAAATCAGTCCATTATTTCGTGCGTTTGTGCTGTTGTTGTAACACTCTAAAATATTGGTCCTACATCCACCTTTTTGTATACCAAACGGCTCAGAATCACTTTTTGAGTCGTTTTATCTATGTCCGTCCGACCGACTGTCTGTCTTTCCATGTAAACCTTGTGCTGCAGATAGCAATTTACAAGACAATTTGATGAAATTTGGCACATACTCTTCTTTTGGTTGAAGAATATTGAAAATGGTAAAATCGGTCCATTATTTCAAATAGTCCCCATACAACCATACCCCACGAATATGGCTTTTGGACTCATAATTAAGTTAAATGTTCTATTATGTCAACACATATGATCGGGCCACCGCACAAACTTGAAGGTCAAAATTCACTTATAATCTATATATAAAAGAGTAGCGTTACTGACTGATTCATCATCGCACAGCCCAAACGGCTGAACCTAGAATCATGAAATTTTGACAGTAGATATGTTTTTGGTTATGTAGATCCACTAAGGAGGGATTTTTGGAAATTTGCACATTTACATTCGGTTTATTAAATTATTCATATTAAATTATGGACTAACTAACTGTAATATTTATTGTAATAAAATTTTTGCTATTTCACTGGGTAAAAAAGCACCAAAAAGGGGAAAAACGGGAAATTTAATTTTATTCAAACTCATTGAGCCAACTTTTATAAAATTTCAAAAAGTAGTTTATTTACTCACACAAAATAAGCTTTTGGTATATTATTTTGGAATTCGAGTACTAAGGCATATATATAGGATCAAATTCGAGTAAATTGTTTGGTACCTTTTTTAAAGCACAATTTTTCTGGAATAAATGAATGCACATTTGAATCCTTTGAGTTTTATCTGTGATATATATGTAGATTTAAATACGGAACATTTTGTAAACTTAATTCTCGAAAAAGTATACTTCTAAGCGAAAAGGGGAAACATTGAACTCTTTTTGTTAGTACTTTCCACTTGGGTAAACTTTATTCCACTTTTGGTACTTTTTCTTCCTTCAAATGATACTCTATGTATGTTCTTTAATATGAACTGAAAACACATGATTATTAAACTTAAACGGTCCTCATTGAATAAGATCCTTTAAGAGACAACGTTTTAGTACTTTTTATCTCATAAATTGTACTTTTTTAAATTTCTAAAATATTCAACCTAGGAACATTAATTTTAACATACATGGTCTTGACTGAATAATATTCTGTAAGTGGGAACTATTTGGTACTTTTCTATTATTCAAATGGATTCTTTATAATGGTTAACCGGAACACACGGTCCTTATTAAATGAGAATTTATTGAAAGAGATCTTTGTACTTTTTTCATTTTTCCGATGGTACTTTTTTATATTTTTACGATATTGAACATAGTTAATGTAGCGAAGCACCAAGGGTATGTTAGTAACTAATAAAACGATAAAATCTACAAAAATAACTTTAAAGTAGAAGCAAATTCTTCTGCCAAAATTTATAAGGATAGACCCATATTTACCCCTACTCCCTCTTGCTAAGAAATCTCCTTTTTATACCCTTCACCTTCGTGAGAAGGGTATATATAAGTTTGTCATTCCGTTTGTAATTTCTATAATATAATTTTCCGACTCCATAAAGTATATATATTCTTGATCCTTATAGATAGCGGAGTCTATTAAGCCATGTCCGTCCGTCTGTCTGTCTGTCTGCTGAAATCAGTTTTTAGAGGACCCCAGATATCGGCGAGATCCGAATCTTCAATAATTCTATTAGACTTGCTTTCGAGAAGATCGCTATTTAAAATCAGCAAAATCGGTCGGTAAATAACGGAGATATGAGCAAAAATCCGAGACAACCTCTGAAAATTTCATCAAAAAGTTGTTAAAAAAGCAACAAAAACACTGTACATAGAAAAAGATGTACACGTGTATGTGTAGATGTATTTGGTTTTATTCAGCTGAGTATTTTTTTTTTATACAAAAAATACACAGCAAAAAAATATGATTTGCATTTTTTGTTAAAATAAAATAATTTTCCCTTTTGTTTTGTAAATATATTTTTTAATGAATAGAAAAAAGTATTTAAAACGTTTTCAATTATATGAGAGTAGATTGTGAGTTATTGTGAGTTATTGTGCAATAATTTTTATGCGAATAATGTAAGTTTGAAATTTAAAACTAACACAAATGTTTTCCAAGTGTTTTTAAAACAATTTTTTACGATAAACAAAAACAAAATCTACGTCTCGACAATGTTTACCAGCAATGAATCAGAGGTCGAAGTCGACCGGCTTCAAGTCGGAGCTTAGCCGCCGCCGAACTATATTTAGTTGCTTGTGCCGCCGCCGAAACAATTTTGTTTAATGTTTTTATTAACTATACTGTAAGATCAATTATGTTTAAAGTACACTATGATGAAGGGTGTATAAGATTCGGCACAGCCGATTATAGCACTCTTACTTGTTTGTCAACAATAAGTTTAAAAATTAATACTTAGAAAATATTCCACATTTTCAACATGCTTTAAAATATCAAATGTCCATGCCTCGTACACATCTTCCTATCAATCTAACCTAATCTTTGCTTAATGACATAAGCCAGGAGTTTGGTATTTTTGGGATTTTTTCTAAATTATTAAGGGAAATCAAAACGGCATCCTTAGTGGCATCTTAGTTGTTAAACATGTTAACAAGCTGTTATGTTTTGTATTTACAAAATTTAAAATTTCCTTTTTACATATGACAGACAGTAAGAGAGCGTAAAACAAATTCGACAAACCCTTTTACTCTCCCATAACACGTGCTCTCTTTCTCACAAAAAATTTAAGGTTTTTCAATTGTTTTCGTATTCATGTACAACAGTGCGTATGAATGAATTTGTTTCTTTTTTTTATTTATTATTATGAGCACGTATACGTATGAGTAGTTTGGTTGGTCATATGTAAATTCAAATTAAAACATGTTAAGTTTGTGTGAATTTGTTTCATTGTAATTTGTTATTGTTAAAAGACAAAAAAGAAAACAAATTGCAGCTTTTTTTAGGTTTAGTTTAAAAATAAATATTAAAAGCTTGACCATAACCAATATCAATGTCATTATTACTAGTGGAAAAGAGAAAATATTTTTGGTTTTAAATATATTTCTTTTATAAATAAATGAGGTTGTTTTCGTTTTGTTCTTGTTGGCGTAATATTTTAACTTTTGTGTTAGTTGGTTTGTTGACTTAGTTATTTTTCTGTTCTTTTGTTTATCCTGTCATGTGTTTTTTTTTTTTCCTTTTTTTGTTTGCTTTTATTCACTTAAAGCAGAGAAAAAAGAAGAACGAAAGCAAATGTTGATAAAAAACTAACATTTTTATCTAAAAGGATTCCTTGTTGTTGTTTTTTTTTCACATTTATTTTTTTTTCTTTCTTTATTATTTCTATATTATGAATTTGTTAGCTTTGAACAATGTGCTAGGAGTAAACTGAGAACTCAAATTGTTGTCGTCCTTTTGGCGCTAACTAACATTTAAAATGCCATCTTTTATTATTATGATACTTGAGTTAAACTGACAAGCAGAGTTATTTAAATGTAAATTTAAATAGTTTCATATTTCATAATGACTTCTCGTTATTCTGAAAACTTTTTCTACTTTTTCCGCCTCCCCCTCCTTTTTCATTCATATTGTATGAAAGTGTGAGAGTATGTGCGTTTAGTTTTATGACTTTGTTATTGTGTGCAAAATAAAGGAAAGTGGAAAATGGCAACTTTCTCTTTGCAAAAATTAATATTTATTTAATTAATGCAAATTAACAGTTAATTTTCTATTTTATGCAAATATTATTATACATGTATTGTATTACATTTTTTACTTTTTTATATTATTTTCTCTTTTCTTTTATTTTCTTAATTAGAAATTAAAACTATAGTTATTAGTTTAATGGTGCTAGAGTGTAAGCAAATTAATTAGATTTTCATATTTCTGCGAGACAAGGTAATTGTTTTTTTTTTTCTTTCTTTAAGAAATTATCAAGGTTGCTAAGTTTTGCGAAAAGTTTGAGAAAAATTTTTTGTTTGATAGAAGAAAAACTTTTAAAGCATTTTAGGGGATTGTGTATAATACATGCAGAAAATACTGTAACGTTTTACCGTACTGAAAAATACTAACTACCTTTTTCGTAAAAAGTTATCAAAGACTTATAGAACAAATTTTGTATGAAAATTTGATTTATAAACCTTTGATAAAAGGACTGTATTTGTAAATTAAATTAACGTAACTTAACATCATTTTAAGATAATTTAAAAAAAACTTTTAAGTGATTATTAGCAATAAACTGATTTTCTGCAAGAGGTGCTGTATAAGGGTTAGGGAGGATTATTGAACAATCCTCGAGAAACTTGAAGTTGACATAGGATCGAAAAAGGACACCTCAAAATCTGGTACTACGGATAGTAAATTGCCTGCAGGACTTTGTCCTGGATGGTCAATTAGTTGATATTCCTTCGGGATCTGTGGTTTACTGTGGTTTAAACCCAAATTCGAAGGAAGGGGGTGCTTGGTTAAGATTGATACACGCTGAAATATACATTCTGAGGATAAGTTTCTGTTACAAACCTCAGGGCAAGGCTGTGTATTAATAAAATGTTGGATTTAAAGTGATAAGATGGGGCATGTGTTGGAGTAAGATGTACCATCGAATACTTCATGGGTAAGAGGGATTTTGAGTTACATTTCTCGAGATTTCGTAAAAAAGAGTGGTGTAATGGTCGAAGTTTCGGTGGATTGAGTTTACTCTAAACATGCTCAACTTATCACAGCAGGTCCTTGTTATCACTGAATACACCACTTCTAAGAGAACTGTGTGTTCGAACCACCAATTACGTCCCCTAGTCGCTGACGTACAGAAGTCATCTAGTGTGATAAAGCAACTTTAAGAGGTCCTGGAATGCACTGGGATGAGTCTTTAGATGATGAGAATGTTTGCAGGAGCACAACATTCCACATAGCATCAATAGGGTATTTTCACCTGATGTTGGGTTCGACCCATCTATCGGCTTTAACCAGTGATTGCCTTCTCCTTTGTCGGGGTTAGATTGAGCTTGACTAATGACAGCTGTCATTCATCAAGCTACTATTGTAAGAGATTATATAGCTCGAGTGATTGAGCAAAGTGCATGTATACAGGACAGGAAATTTCATATACGTAAATTGTCAACTGCATGTAATATACACAATGAGGCGATGGTGAGTCACAAAGAAGCTCATCCAGAGCTTAAAAAAGATATTGACATTCAGTCATAGCGCTAAGATTTTGTATTTGATGGAAGCAGTAGTGTTCCTAATATATTCCGAAAAACTCGTGGAATATGTGACTTAATAAAATGCTGATCGATTGATTGCCTCCGTCCGTCCGTCCGCCCGTCTGGCTGGCTGTCCATGTAAACCTTGTGCGCAAGGAACAGGACGCAATTTTCAAGATAATTGGATGAAATTTGGCACAAGGACGAAGCCTATTGAAAATGGTTAAAATCGGTCCATTATTTCGACTAGCCCCCATACAACCGTACCCCCCAAATAGGGCCTTTTGGCTTATAATTAATTTAAATGATCTATTATGTTAACAAAAGTCGACAAAACTTAGTTTTTTAGAACTTTAAATGACACTAGCGATTTTTGTAATGATCGGGCTTCATTTGACCCTATCCCCCATACAAACTCCCCTTCAGAAAATGACTTAAATGTCAAAATTCACTTACAAACACTATTAACACTTTCAAATTCTACATAAATAATATTGAAGAAGACTTAACTCCCCCTACCAACATTTTTAAGGATAGGGCCATATTTTGCCCTACTACCCTTTAAGCCCCCTTAAAAAATCTCTTTTTTGCCAAAAAAAGAAAAAAGAAAACCGAAATAAAGTTAAAAAAAAAACAAACCAAATGCTTTAATTTTTTAAATTATCCCCATTTTTAACATACATACTGACTGGTGTGGGGTATCATATGGTCGGCTACGCCCGACTATACATTCATACTTGTTGGTAACCTATAATTATATTTTCTATAAAACCTCCCTCATTTTCAAGATATGTTCAGGGTTTTTCGGTCTACCAACGTCATTGTTCATTGTCATCTTGTGTATGTTTATTGCTGTCGAGAAATTCCTCAGATATGGTCTGAAAATTTCTGAAAATTAGTCAAAGAGACAGCAATGGTCAAAGGTTTGAAAGCTCAATTACTTGAGCAAAGGGCTTTTACTTGAACCGTTGTAAGCGAAAATAACCAACTAAGTGTTCTTTGTAAATAACAAAGAGACAGTGTGAGTCGTTTCAAGCTCACCCGTGACATGCATTGAGTCTTTCGGTCTGACACTATTCAAAACTCAGCAAAAACTCGCTAATGGATTGTATTTCTTTAAACACTACATCAAATTCAAGAAAATACACCTAGTCCACAATCGGGCCTGTTGTGCGCTCCTTATCATGAAAAAAGGGAACTGAATGAATTATTTTTCGGTGTTCAGAAACTCAGTTTCCTGAACGTAATTCCTAAGAATCTTCAAATCAGTGTTAGTCAGGAATGTTATTTCCGGAATAACATCACTTCCAAGATACTTGGATCAAATGCCTGGCAGTGGCAAAGAAAGTGCTCCAAAGTTTCATTGCCCTCTCCACATGCTCTACATACGTTTGAATCCGAACGTTCAATTTTGCATATATTGGCTCCTGTGTATCCACTCAAAATATGTACTATAATACTAACTTCAGACTTGCAATAAGGAGTAGCGCACAATAATGTTAGTTCTACGACGGCATCAAAGTATAGGCATAGCATAATTTTATGAGTCTTTTAGAAAATTTTGAAAATTGCTTAAATATATCTTTCCTTATAATCCAACTACTGGTCGAAGGTAATTTAACGAAATTAAATACATAATCTTTTACGGTCTCTGAAACGAAGCCTTTGAAAAAAAATAGTTAAGATTGGTTAATTTTTTCACCTAGTCGGCCATGCCAGACTATAGTTTTGTACATGTTCTTTTATTATTATTATTTTTATCCAACTTTAAACTTTAAAACTATATTCCACATTTAATCCTTTGCTTCATTATATATTCCATATCGACAATGTTTTGTTTGTGCTCACTTTTTTGGAATTATATTTTTTTATCTAAAAATTGATTTTCCATCTTAATGCAGAATTTATCAATTTGCATATATGCACATACATAAATTAAATATTCATATTATATGCATTGAATATGTATGCATATGTATGTATCTACATTCATATATCATGCCTCTTCATTCACGTTTAGATACCTATCGTCTTTTTATCTTTAAATATTCACTAAATACAATATTCTCAAGTTATTGCAGAAGATGAACAACAACGGCAACAAAAAATGTCATGTATGTCTGAATAGAGAATGAAAAATATAAAACGACTTAAAACTAAAAGCCCATTTAAAAATTCTCACAAACACACACACACACACACATACATATGTACGTGGATATAACCACTTAAAAGTGCAAACAATTGCATAAAAAATACGTATACAAACAAACAACCAAATATATATACTTTCTGAAAGGGTGATTCAATAAAACGTAGGATTTGTGTATATAGAATATAGAACATTGACACCTTTAATTGTATTAATTCAACAACATATTGTTGACGATTGATTCTACTACTGTTGATCACTCAATATAGTAGTATCGGCTCATGATGTGCTCTACTCTTCCCTATTAGTTAGTTTAGGTTGATAGGAGGATGTATACTATAACAAATCCGAAGAAATACACCTAGGCCGTCACCGGGCATGTTGTGCGCTCCTTGTCGCGGAAAAAAGTTTACTTAATGAATTATTTTTCAGTGTTTAGAAAACGCAGTTTCCTGAACGTAATTCCTAAGAATTTGCCAATCTGTGTTAGTCAGGAATGTTATTTCCGGTATAACGTCACTTCCGGTACTTGGATCTAACTTCGACAAATGCTTGGAAGTGGCAAAGAAAGTGCTCCAGAGTATTACTGTCCTCTCCACATGCTCTACAGTCGTCTGATTTGTCCAATTTTGCATAGATGTGCTCGTAATTCTTCAGACTTGCTCATTTTTAGGAGATTTTTCGTCTTGCTCACATCAGGGCCATCCCATAGGCTCTTCGTAGTTCTACCCACTATTTCATTGTTCCAAGAGGCCTTATGGGATCCTCTCACCAATATTTTTAGTTCAGCTTTTGTTGCGTCGAATGATTAACTGCTTTGACCATTCGTTGCCGACTACTTCCGAGTGGGCTAGTACCCATATCATGTAAACCTTACCTCTGGGAGAGTTTTCAATTAAAGCTTTCTTACAATCCAATACGGTCTTAGATTTAGTTCTATTATCACCCTAATTGCTTTCTGGCTGTCGGTAATTATATAAAGCAATGTGGGCGCCTTATTTATCTAACCCAATTTACGCATTCCGTTATTGCTCGTACTTCTGCCTGGTAGCTTGTATTATGATTTGGTAAACGGTGGAATAATTCTGTTTCTGGGTCTTCAATATACAACCCCAGCCTCACTTTGTCCCCCAATTTACAGCCATCGGTGTAACAACAGATTCCTACCGGTATTTGCTGTAATGTTCCACTTGACCAAGACATTCTATTTGGGATCAGCGTTACAAAGTTTCCTAAATATTCTGTGTCTGGTATACGATCAGCCATGTCCGATGATTGTGTATAACCTTTTAATATGTCCAGTATACATTGAAGACGTGTCCTATAACTGTAAAAGTTAGTTAGTTATTTATTTACTTAGTTAGTTAGTTAGTTAGTTAGTAAGTTAGTAAGTTAGTAAGTTAGTAAGTTAGTAAGTTAGTAAGTTAGTAAGTTAGTAAGTTAGTAAGTTAGTAAGTTAGTAAGTTAGTAAGTTAGTAAGTTAGTAAGTTAGTAAGTTAGTAAGTTAGTAAGTTAGTAAGTTAGTAAGTTAGTAAGTTAGTAAGTTAGTAAGTTAGTAAGTTAGTAAGTTAGTAAGTTAGTTAGTTAGTTAGTTAGTTAGTTAGTTAGTTAGTTAGTTAGTTAGTTAGTTAGTTAGTTAGTTAGTTAGTTAGTTAATCGCACTCAAACACTGTTTATAGTCCGCAAGCGGCAGTCATTTGGAATATTCCATTTCGGATCCGTGTCAGGATGCAAATGTATGAAATACTTTGCTGAACAAATATCTGCCATGTATTTCCCTTAGATCTAAATCGGCTAAGCTCTTCCGAAATTGATGCAATCTGGTATCAACAGTGATCTTACCACATTTGTTAACATATGTACACAGTTTTAATAACATCCAACTATCATTTTGATAGCAAATGTTGTAATTTTGACAACGCATTGTTATCTTTACAAAAAAGTTTTGTGTCATTTAGGCAATGCATCATTGTGATTTCGACAACGAATCGTTGACAATTGAAAATGTTTTTTCCTCTTTTAAGCGAAGCACACTAATTAAGAATGAATTATCAAGTTAAAGAAATATAAACACGATTTTGTTGGAAAACCCTTTATTACAAAAAAAAAGAAAAGAAAATGCACTAAAAATACTGTTTCAGTGATTGACGGTAATACAATGCAATGTGACACATACTTGTATGTGTAATATATGCATGTAGTCGTACATACATATACATATATTCTAATATATATTGTGTACATGTATCCGTGTGTTAGCATGAGTGTTTTGTTGTCAAACATACAAGTACTCAGTCGTCCTTAAAAGATTTCCCATCCACCTGTTGTGGTTGTTATTGCAGTTTTATTTTTTATTATTATTATTTTTTTTAGAAAAACGAACAAAAATAAGAAATGTTTTCTTCGTTGTTATTTTCTTTCTCTGATGATTTTAAACGGAAAAATAAAATTTGCTGTTTTGCCATAAAAACAAAATGACATAAAAATTCTAGTATTAAGTACACAAAGAGAAATCATATAAGAAAATAATATAATTGAATTCCTTTAAAGAAAGACGGATGGAATTTGTTTTCATTTAGCTATATAATAATTTTATCAGTTTAGTTTTAGAAATATATATTGGTCTAATACCGAAAATTATTCGATTTTTTTCTCAGTGTATCATTCGCTATTTTTTTCTTTAAGTGCAATACGGTTAGTCTTTTATTGTGCTGAAAAAGAAACGATAAAACCAAGTGTTGACAGTGTTGGAGAGTATATTAAAAATATTTTTGGTATATAAATTCTGCTGTGCTTCATCATATCATTCTTAATGAAGTACACTTCCGTTCTATACCCAATGCAGTAAAATGTCTAAATAATAAAAAAAGAACCAAATACTTTTTTAACGTTAAACATAAAAATTTTTTCGTAGCAAGTTTTTAAAATGGTAATAAAATGTGTTTTTTTTTTTTCAATTATGTTTTTCGAAATATTTTGAATGCGTTTTTTATTTACTTACTCATAAGGACAATTTGGAGGAAAGTTTAAATTTTATCTCTTCAAAAGCACCCAGTAAAAATTAAACGAAGTACTTCCAAAAGAATAACATTTATCACTACTTCAAAAAAACACTAAGTGAATTTTTATTACCTTCCGTAGAAGTGTGTTATTATGTTAATATTATTTGAGTCAAATTAGTTGTATTCTATAATACTATAATTTCACTTTCTAATAACTTCCAAAAAAAGAACATAAAAATTACTTCCTGATAATCAAATAAAAAAAGAACATCCCTCCTATGACAAGCCTGTGTTATAATCAGCGTGACCAGCAGGCGTTGAGCCTGTGCTCCATCCCGATCTCAGTTGTGCCAGAGCAACTATTGTTTTCCGAGGCAGGTTCTTCTCTATTTCTGCTATGGGCAGTATACACGACATGCCTGGGTGAGCATCCAACTGTTTAGTCAGCATGGTCCTTCGTTTCATCTTGAAGATGGTGCTCTAGGGTTATTTGCAAGCAGCCCGTTACAGTCCGTAGGGCAGCATTTTGGCAGCTTTGAATATTTCTGCACTGGGTATCACTCAGCGAAGGAGACCACATTGTTTTATAGGTAGCCAACAAGGTTTCTTTGTCCATTCCCTAAGTGCTGCCGGCTAGCGCTTTGAGGACCTTGTTTCTACTTCGCAATCTGTGCGTAATTGCAGTGGCATGATCTGAGGAAGTAAACAGGCTGTCAAAGGTGACCCCCAGAAGTTGTGTATTTCTCAGAGATAACCATTCACTCGATCGCATAGCTCATCAACGTTTTGGCCCAGTCGTCCGCATATGATAGATGTTAAACAATAGGGGGATAGGACGCCGCCCTGTGGTACACCCTGTTTAACTCTACGGGTTTTGGAACATTTGTCTTTAAACTCTACGAACGACTGACGGCCACTCAGATAATTTACAATCCATCTCTTAAAGTTGTTGGGCATGGTGGACTGCAGGATGTCCTGAAAGAGTGTGGTATGGCTGACTGTATTGAAGGCCTTCGATAAGTCTAGCGCCACTAGGAGTGTCCTTTCACAAGGCCTCTGCTGGTTTAAGCCTTATGACATCTGAGAGGTTGGGGCAGTTAATGCCGAGGTGGTGCTGTGCATTATACGGAATTCATGCTGGGCAGCTGGGGAGGAGGAGAATAAGTAATATCTGTCATTCCTATTCATTTAATTATAGGCCAAGACCTCTAGAGATTGGGGCAATAAGGCGCAATATGAATGAATAGCTAAATCACGACTTGTTAAAATTTGTGAATTGGGTCGTGTTAATAGAGTCGCCTTTACGCCTGCAAGACTTAGTGTTGTTTATTTTAACACATAAACGTATGGCAGATAATGTTGGTTCATCTATATTTATAGGTAGTGTTAATATTAAAGAATCAGAAACTCTTACTGTGTAGGCATGAAAATGTGATGTCCGATAGACTAAATACATTTACCAACTGTTGAAAGAAGCATTCAAGTGTCTCGGTTTTTTGAAACGGTTTACGACATTCTTCACTCCATCTGATCTTCTTACTATTTACACCACTTATATCCGACCGAAAAAGGAATACAACTCCTATGTATTGGCCGAAGTTTCGAAGTCTATTTTGGAGCTACTCGACCGCGTACAAGAGAGGATACTTATCGGTGACAGTAGGGTTTCCAACTTTATTGATTCACCGTGGAGCACCGTCGCAACATCTCGTTTATTTCACTGTTCTATTGATAATATAATGCAATGTGTTATTCTGTAATTAGGGAACACGTTCATGTATTCTTCAGCCGCAAGCTTCCTGCAGAAGTATTCCCCGTCACTTTCGATGTGAAAAGATTTAAATCAAATATCAACAAACACTACTCCCTCGATCAGTATGTAACTATTTGGATGTAATGGAATCTGTAGTCCCTGTTTTAAATCGGTCTCTCTCATCTGCGGCATATCCATATCGTTGGTTGCTCGGATTTACGATTATGTTGCACAACTCGTTGACTTATAGACAATTTAGTAGCGTCGGTCAAGCATCAATTTATTCATGAGTTATCAATTCAAACTCATGAATAGATTGATGCTTGAACAATGTCGTAAAATGAGAGCAGTATGACATTCATATTATCTATTAGATCATATGAATGTAACTCTCGTAAAACCCCTTACAATTTTGTGGACAAGAAATTTCTGATTTTATATTTAAACTAATTTTAACTCATTATTCATTCTAAATATTTGATTACTCAATTATAAATTTTTTTCAAATAACGCATAAAATTATTAACAATTTATTTTGAATATAGTGGATATGTTTAAGCTTCATTTTAAGAAATTTGTCGTAACAACCGATCTTACGAGTAAAAGTCACATGGATATTTTTTGGGGAACTATATTAAAGAAAGCTCCGATTTTACAAAACATTTTTTGATATCATTTTAATTTGTTATTTATTAAATATTTTAATATTATAAAAGGAAATGAGGTTTAATATTTGTAAAAAAACGTTTTTACAACTAAAACTTGAAAACAAAATTGTGTAATAGTTTTAAATAAAATTCTTCCTCCTCCAGCCATAATGATAAAGAGTATTAAAGCATGCTAGTGTATTTCCGTTTTTACATATAATTTTATCTATATATGTATTTTTTTAGGAAATTGTTGTACATTTTTATTGTTGACAATATTCTTTTGGTCCTTTTTTGTAACTTTTTGTTCTCATTTTTGCTGCTGCTCTTGTACAATAACGAGTAGTTTTACATAAAGAGTATAGTAGAACTTTTGTTTAAAGAGCTTTACCTTGAAATGAATCAGGGTAATTTTGTTTAAATATGTTTAAGCAATACTCTTTAACAGGCATGGGAAACACAGTATTATAGAATTTTTTACATTACTTTTAGACATTGAAAAATGCCGCAGTTACAGGATTTGTTAGAGGATGTTCAGTAGACTAGGAGTTTATTAAATTGTCGACTTATACATTCACTAGTGTATATAATAGTCAATCTTCTAGTCTAAGGACTATTAGTTTGTTTAATCCATAGGGTAGTCAAGAGATTAGTTCACCCAGTAGCCAACAAACTAGTCAATAGATTACACAGTGAGGCACAATAAACGAACGTTGAAATACCTGGATACAATTTTTCTTAAAGGTAGATCCGAGTAGAACAAGAATATGTTTTTTAAATTTGCCAAACACCTTCAAAGTCTTGAGTTAAGGATAAAAACCCGGTTTTTTCGAACCTTAAAGCACTTATGAGTCAGTAACTTAGTTGAATCTGAACCGATTTTAAATTTCTATTCCCCATATAAAGCATCATTGAGAAAATAGTTTTAGAACAATTTTGTGTTAAGAAAAAGGCCAATAATGTTGTCAATTGCCAACGGATTTTTAATAACAAAGTTGTATATTCCTAAGGAAAAATATGGGTTTCTAATCAGTTAATAAATGGTACGATTCCTATATAAAGTACTTTCATAAAAACATCTCTAAACCTAGACAACTGTGTAAAACTAAAATAAAAATATGTTTGCTGGCAATACTCACACATATCTCTCCACGTTACTTAAACGTTATATATGTCATTATAAGGCCTCAGCTTCTGCTTTCTAAATCCGTGGAGAAACTTAAAATCGGTTCAGATTCAACTGTCTCAAAAGTGCTTAAAGATACGAAAAATCGGTAATTTTGTAACAACGCATTATTATCATTTCAATTTAGCTTTGTGTCAATTTGACAATGTATCTTTGTAATATTGACAACGAATCGTTGTTATTCCGACAACGCAACAATCTGTTTGTCAATATAGTTCTAGCCTATATGGGGTCTATTATGTAAATAGATTAAAGAATGTAATATGGTATTTTTTATGTGTAAAAATACATAAAAAGTATGTACTCTTTTTGATAAAAGTAAGTACAATTTCCAAATTAATACATTTTGTTTGATTGTAATGTTATAAATGTTATAATTAATGTTATAAATTATAAATGTTTAAAAAGATCTTGTTTCCTTCTATATAGTTCTTGGCTATAAGTAGCCTGAGTAAGCTATTCAATTGATTAAAATACGTAAAAATTACTATTTTTGATAAACATAAGTATAATTTTAAATATTAAATTTCACATGCCTGCTCTTTACTTAATGCACCGAAGAGAATACTTTTTGTGTGATTTTAATATTTTAAATGTTTTTAGTAATCTTAGCAAGGCCATGTAGTAATTATTAAAATTGTATAATTCAGTCTTAGGTCTTGGGACATTTCAAACACATTACTACAATGTTCGGTTTTACAACAAATGGCAAAAATAGAATCATTATAAAAAGAACTGCCTTATTAGCATTTAAATTCAACATAAAAAAGATTTTTGCGAATAGCAAATTCAAACTTCATTTTGTAGTTTTAGAAATCGTCTAAACAACATGTTAATTGAAAAATACTCTATCATATGAATGAAACTCTTAAGTTGCAAAATATGTTTCTTCTCTAAAATTTTGAATCTATCAAACGTGCAATTATCTAGGAACAATTGTTGTATGGTTTAGATGCTAGATTTAAGACAAACAAGTAAGAGTTTTATATTCGGCTGTGCCGAATCTTATATACCCTTCACCATGATGTGTTAAAAAACAGTCAGTACGGTACCATACTTAATTTCACGTTTCTCGGTTCAATGTTATACAAATTTCAAAAAATACCTTATGAAGAACGAAAAAGTACCAAAAAGCCCCCTTTTATGGGTTCCCACTTAATCCAGGCTCTACATAATTAATTTCATGTTTCTAGTTTCAATATTATAAAAAAAGTACCTTTTGTAGAACGAAAAAGTACCAAAAAGTCAGTTTTCTATGTTCTTACCTAGTTAAGGCCCTACATGCTAAATTTCATGTTTCTAGGTTCAATATTTTAGAAAATTCAAAAAGTACCTTTTGTAGAACGAAAAAGTACCAAAAGGTCCCCTTTTATGTGTTCTGATCTAATCCGGGCACTAGATACTTCATTTCATGTTTGTAGGTTCTATATTACAGAAAATTCAAAAAGTACCTTTTGTAGAACGAAAAAGTAAAAAAAAAAATCACATTTGATGTGTTCTCGTCTAATAAGGACTCTACATACTTAATTTCATGTTTATAAGTTCATTATAATAGAAAACCCAAAAAGTACCTTTTGAAAAACGAAAAAGCGCCAAAAAATTACCTTTTATGGGTTCTCATCTAATTCCGAATCAACGTACTAAATTTCATGTCCCTTGGTTTAATATTATAGAATATTCCAAAAGTTTATTTTGAAATTCTCACCTAATTCATACTCTACATACTTAATTTAATATTTCTAGGTTCAATATTGGAAAAAATTCCAAAAGTTCCCTTTTATGGTTTCTAACTTAAACCAGGCTCCAGATACTTATTTTCATGTTTCTAGCCAATAACAACTCACTAGTGCTGCTCTCGCTCTACTACGGTGAACGAAGGTGAAGGCTATAAAAACGAAGGCAACTTTGGAATATTTTATTCTCGATATTGAAAGATATATTTTTGATTTCTTTACTAGAGCATTGCAAACCTATTTTCATAGTACAGTTAATAACTGAATTGTGGATGTTCAAGTTACTTTTTGAAGGGGGCTTTGTAAGAGGACTAGGGTTTATTGAGGTCCGATCATTTCGAAATTCGGGTTAGACCTTTTATCGAGATACAATTATACTCTACACAATTATGATTTCAAAAAAACTTTTCGGGGGTCCACTTGTATTTGGATTATAGGCATTCAATAGGCATTGTCCTTGGGCCAAATGAAACGTATATGCCAAATTTCATCAAATTATCTTGAAAATTGCGACCTGTTCCTTGATAATAACGTTTACATGGACACACGGATGGTTGGACGGACTTCGTTAAATTGACTCAGAAAGTGATTTTAAGTCAATCGGAGGGAAAAAGACATTTTCAAATTATACACGTCTGGTACTATATTGACACCAAAGTGTTTATTATATTTCAATAACATCAAATCAACTACAAAAATATAAGAAATATTCGACGATATCAAATCGGCAAAAAATAATACTATATTACAAAAGTAACAGCACTATGTAGTAAACAGAACGTTGTGTTGTTGAAATGATAACTATGCGTTGTGGCAATGACAACAATGCGTTGTCAAAATTACAAAAGTGGTTGAAAAAATGATAATTGAGTGTTTAATGTGAAATTTGCTAAATGTGAAAGGCTCACATTTGACAATGGATTTTCTCTCTATATACATTTCAAAGTTTATGGGGATATGTTCATTATTGACCTAACCCCCAATATTATCCCTCTCCAAATGTTCAACTTTTACAAACATTATTTCTTTTTATCTCTTGTCTCTTCTTCGAAATAGATCAATCCACAATTAACCAAAAACCTCATTTAAGGGACAATTTCGAAAAACAGCTTGATGTACAAATTTATAATACAATTCAGATTAAATCGGATAAATTAGTAAATTATTGAAGCAATAACAAAAGAATAGATTCATAAAGATATACTGGGACCATATAAGGGCCCACCATTTAAAGTTCACTTTATTTTTTATGGATGGGTTTAATAAAATTAAAATATACTTTTATATTTTACATAAAACTAAGAAACCAAATCTTTATGTATCATGCAATTAACGCATTTATCATTTCTATATTATCATTTCATTTTAGCAAACAAATTAGTTTTATAGATTAAAAATGTCAATGAACCCCCAATTATCTGATTAAATTTTGTTTTATTCCCTTATTTCTTTTCCTTAAATTCGTTATTTTATTCCTTAATTATAATAAATATAGTTTCTTTATTTCTTTCATTTAGTTTAATTTACCTTTCGAATTACATGTTATTGTTCATTCAACTTGACCTAAATTCATAAAAAATTTCACTTGCTTTTGAGAGCATTTATGTGGAAGGTGGACTTTTAGATTTCTTCTTTTTCTATAGTCGTCGTCTTACATGCTATACATTTGCTGCAGGTTTTAAATTTTGTAGTTTCATGCGAAATTTGTTTTCATTTGACGTCAACGTCAAAAATCTTTATAAATTATTTACATGTGAAAAAAATGTATATATATTTCTTTTTTGACATCATCATTGTATATATATATATGCTAATGGTCAACAATTTAATTTGGATAATAGCCATTTATTTAGACATTTGAGACAATCATATAGAATTAGCCATGTTTTAAGTAAAACTAGTTATTGCTTTTATTGTAGTTTTGACAGTTGTAAGGATTTTTATAGTTGATAAATCAAATAATTTATTACAAAGAAAAAGTTTTCTGATGCCTAAAACTATTTGCGAAGTATTTCACAAACAATAACCACCAACCCCCTATCGTTTCCTTAATGATAGATCCCATGTTGGTGTATTGTAGAGGTATGCGGGTCTCACCTTACCCGTATTCCTAAATGAATGTGTCGTATGTTTTCCTCTAATGAATGTGTCGGATAAATGAGATGTGTGCCGGGTTAAATGATACCATAAAATGTTCCTTCCTTGTCCAGATGTGTTCAGAGTATACTCTGTTCATATCAGAATTACCACAGTGTGTCCCTGTGAGTAAGAACAAAGTCTCGGCTTATTTGATGGATTCGTACTTCGATCTACCAGATACGACTCTAGGTGCTGTTGCTGACTCAACAGAGGCCATCCCATCTGCCTGGTTGTAAACTGATGTGATGTTTTACTTAGAAGTTAAGGAACGGTACAGCAATGGTAGGGTTCTATAAATCGACTTTCGATTAATCGAACAATCGACTTTTTGTCGAAAAAAGTCGAAGTCGACTATTTTGTTTCAAAAAAGTCGATAACTCGACTATCGTCTGTGAAAAAGTCGAATTTGTTAATAAAAGTCAAAAAAGTCGAAAAGTCGTAAAAACTCGATAAAAGGCGAAATGTCGGAAACAGTCGAAAAAAGTTGAAAAGTGGAAAAAAAGTCAAAAAGTCGGAAAAATGTCAAAAACTCGAAAATTGTAGAAACAAATCAAAAATAGTCGAAAATTTAAAAAAAAAGTGGAAAAAAAGTCAAAAACTCTAAAATAGTCCGAAAAAGTCAAAAAATAGTCGACTATATCGACTTATAATCGAAAAGTCCCAGTCACAATTTTTGTACATGGATGGACCGATCCATGTACAAAAATTTTGACTGGCGTGTAAAATACACAAGTGGGCAATGGTCAGTTATTTACTTTTTACTCACCCAGTGGTTGAAAAAGTACGGTGGCGTGACATAATGTCCAATGTCATAATGTCCATAGACGTTGTGACGCACTAAATTGAGTCATAATGTCCATGGACGTTATGACAATTTCAAAAGTGTTACAATGTCCATGAGCAATGGGACATAAAGTCCATGGATTTCAAAGAGTCCATTTATCAAAAAAAGGCTTAATTTAGCGAAGCCGGTGTTCGAAATACCCCAGAGTTTGAAACCCCTGCGCCCGGCCGAAGGCCGGCTATCCAGGACACTTTTTAATAGGAGTCCAAAATGTAACAATTACCAAATTTAGGAGCAATTCTTTTCGGAATAAGAGCGTCCCTATCCTAAATTTTAAACAAATTTTCCAATACATTTCTGATTTCAAAGTGTCACAATGTCCATGGACATTATGACATTTTAAAAAAGTGACATAATGTCCATGGAAGGCATTATATTTATATATAAACAGAATTCAATTCAAAATAAGAGTATACTAATAAAAAGACTACAAACTATATAGTATATGCTAACTGTCAAATATTTATTATGGATTTTAACAGCCAGCGTATATAAAAATTCTATATATAAAAAACTATCAACTGTTTTCCAAGTTGAGAGCAAACAAACTGATATTGCTCATTATAAAAAGAAGAATTAGACCTATAGTGTATGTGTATAAACTTAGCATCAGCAGAATTTTCTTACCCTATCACGCATGCTATAAAATGACAATCTTGAGCTCCTCTGAACTAAACATACACTTAATGAATAATGTTCTATATTGAAGAAATATTGGAATTTAATTATTTGTATTTTCAATTTAATTTTAATTGGGTAGCGAATCACCCAGGGTACGTTAGTAAATATATCATATAAAACAACCAATAATATACAAATTTCTTTCACTCAATTTTATATTTTATTTGCGTTTTATTAAAGTCATTATAATCCATTAGTATTTGATTTATAATTTTATTTTATTATTATTATTATTTCTTTTTTTTTATTTGCAAATTGTCAATTTACATGTGGTAATTTCAAATGAAACAAAAGAAATAATTCATCATTTTGTTATTTCATATACAATGTTATGAATGTTAAGTATTCTACTGCCACTTCCTAAATACATTTTGAGGTTAATGCTAGACAACACATAGAAGTTAGTAATAAGCTTAAAATATTTATTTTCCTCTTTTTTTCAAAAAAGGATTACATGGCACACTGTATAAGGTGTTGGGTGAGTCTTTATTAGAGAAAATAATTACACATATTGTTAATCATCTTCCCTTTTCACTTTTTTTGTTTACTAACTTTTTTGTCGTGAAACAAATTCCCCTGTTGTGAAATTTGTTGATGGAATGTTGTAAACATTAAGCAGATGTTCCATACATAATCAACTATTGTGAATGAATTGTTCACAACAAGTTCACAATAGTAATTTTGCCTTCAAGGGAACAAAATGTTCACTTCTATTGGCGATGGGGATGAATATAAAGTTGGATTCAGAAAATTATAAGCGTTGGCCTGTATAGTCCACAGTAGTGAAGACTATAGACTATGTAATCTATAGAAAAACTTGATAATAGTTAAGATTGATAATGGTGAATATTATTTTTAGTCGATGCTATACGCTAGACCTAATGGGACTTTATTCAATTCTAAAGTCTAGACTATAATATATTCTATAGACGGAACTTAAATATAATCTGAATTCGAAACTATTTTCGATGCTTTAGTCCAGATTATAACCCCTATCGCCAGTTAACATTTCATGTGAAATATGTTCCCTTTTAACTTTTTTCGTTCACTAACTTTTTTGATGTGAAATTTGTTGATAAAATTTTTTAAATATTGAACAGCTGTCACGTATAAAATCAACTATTGTGAATGAATTGTTCACAACAAATTCACGATAGCAATTTTCCCTTCTATATTAATGAAAATTTTAAGAGAACAAAAATTTCACTTTTATTTGCGATAGGGGCGCTTACATTTGTATAAACTAGAGTCCATAGTTTAGTCAGTAGTCGATAATATAGTCGATACTATAATTATGTCCATAGCTGACACTAGTCTATAGTCGAAACTTAAGTACATTCTATTATCTTATATATAGTCAAACCCCAAGTCTAGTCTATAAACGAGACTGTACTATATTCTACTATAGTATTATAGTTTATTCCTTTATCTTAATAGTCTAGTGGAGGGTTCGATTGCCACCTGGTTAAGCAAAACACACAACAGCCCCGATAGAGGCCTAGGCGTATTTCTTCGGATTTTATGTATATATGTACATCCTCAGCGCACAACAGGCCCGATGGAGGCCTAGGTGTAATTCTGTGGAATTGATGTATATAGGTTAACTATTCTACAGTTTAGATTTTAGTCGAGAATATAATATATCTGTGGATGAATCTTTGGTCTAATCAATGAGCGAGACCACAGTCGGGCCTTCAGATTTATGCCACCACTATAGACTAGTCTATAGTCGATACCACAGTTTTGGCAATTGGAGCTATAGTATAGATTGCATAAACTTTAGTTTAGTCTATAGTGGAGACTAAAGTTTGGTCTATATTTGAGTCTATAGTTTAGTCTCTAGTCGAAACTATAGCTTAGGCTATGGTCTAGACTATAGTTTCGTATAGTTTATAGTTAAGTATAGAATGTAGTTTAGTCTATAGTCGAGGCTTTAGTTCAGTCTATAAAATGTTGTTTAGTCTATAGCCAAGGCTTTAGTTTAGTCTATAATATAGACTGTAGTTTAGTCTATAGTCGAGACTATTGTTTAATCTATATCCAAGGCTAAAGTTTGGTCTATAGTCGAGACTATTCTTTAATCTAAAATCGAGACTCTACTTTAGTCTTAAATCGAGATTATAGTTTATAGTAGAGACTTTAAGTAGTATAGGCGAGATTTAAGTCTTCTTTAAAGGTTCTATTCTATTTTATAGTGAAGTCTACTAATTAGTCGATAATATTGTCAGGTCTAAAAACAAGATTTAATATATTGTATTGGCTGAAGTTTAGCCACTATTCTATAGACTATAGTTAAACAAAAGTCTAGACTGTAGCTTATTCTAAAGTCTATACTATAGTGTAGTCTTTAGTTGACACTATAGAATAGTCTATAATCGTGACCATACACTAATCTAAAATCGAGACTATATTAATTTTTTTTCACTTAAGCAATATGTCTAAGAATGTTTTTATCACTTAATACCTGGGCTAATCCCTTAAATGAAACTACTACGAAATAACACTTCAAAACAAAGCACAGAAAAAAACAAGGTGCCTAATAAGTTATTCATAAAAATTTATATATAGAGGGTAAAATGGGGTATGGGGAGTATTTAAAAGAAAGAGAACTTTCCGTGTTTATATTAATTAAACTAACACGTGAATTGTTTAAAAGAAAGGGGAAAAAAGTCTTGTGTTAGTTGAATGTGAATTATCGCGCCAAAACCACAATATAAAGAACACAAAAATACCAAAAAAAAAAACGAACTTTAAGTTTACGCTTTAACTGTGGTTGCGTGATGCTCTTTGTTTTCTTTACATTCCTTTTTTGATATTTTTTACTTAATTTTTTTGTTTTATTTAGCACTTAGAAGGTCCTTCTGCCAACAGCACTACTACTTTTACAAGAGCAGCAATGAAAATCAAGAGTTTCTAAAATGTTTCTACTAATGTACGACGAGGACATTTTAAAGCTTTTTATGTTTAGTATAGAATACAAAAACAAAAATCTTTGTTGAGATTTAGTGCTTAAAGGTTAAAATTAGTTGTTAAATATTCATAAAAGAATACATACAAACAAACAAATATTATGCCATAAATGTGCTCTCATACACATTATACTATATTGCTTGATTTACAAAATTTTTCAAATGTAAGTTTGTGGTTTTTTATTATTATTTTTAAGTACATACATATAATATAGTACATTTCGCCTACAAATTGATTCTTTTTGTTTTTGTCTCATTTTGTCGTTGTTATATTAAGTTTCTAATTCACATGACTAACGGCCATTTATTTTGCTCATTTTATATTGCTACTACTTTTCACATACTAAGTATGGTTATAACTGGGTACTTTTCTGTAGTTTTTTTCTTATTAATTAATGCTCTTTTAATTCTATAATTTAATTTCAAAAAAAAATTGTAGAATGCTTAAATATTATAAAGTAAAGTTTGTCTAATTAGCACAATTTAAATAGTAATTATGACATTTTTAGAATGGTATCTAATTTATGATTTTAAACTATATAGTTCTTAGGAAAGTTGTCTATAGTCGAAACTATAGTTTAGTCTAAAGTCGAAACTATAGTTAAGTCTATAGTCGACATTATAGATAAGTCTGTAGGTGAGACTATAAATAAGTCTGTAGGCGAGACTATTGTTCAGTCTACGGTCGAGACTATAGTTTATTCTATAGTCGAGACAATAGTTTAGTCTATGCCCTAGATAGTAGTTTTTTTTTATAATCGTGACTATAGTTTCTATAGATCTATAGTCGAGACTATGCTTTAGACTAAAATCCAGACAATTGTTTAGTCTCTAATCGATACTATAGTTTAGTCTCTAATCGAGACTATAGTTTAGTCTATAGTCGAGACTATAGTTAAGTCTATAGTCGAGACTATAGTTTAGTCTATAGTCGGGACTATATATTTTAATTTCTAGTAAAGATCATAGTTTAGTCTATATTCAACACTATAGTTTAGTCTGTTGTCGATACTATACTTTAGTTTAAAATCGAAACAATAGTTTATTCTATAATCGAGACTATAGTTTAGTCTTTGATTTAGACTATAGTTTAGTCTATAGTCGAGGCTATAGTTTAGTCTATAGTCGAGACTATAGTTAGTCTATAGACGAGACTTTAGTTTAGTCTATAGTCGATTCTATAGTTAAGTCTAAAGTCGAAACTATAGTATAGTCTTTAGTCGAGACTATAGTTTAGTCTATAGTCGAGACTGTAGTTTAGTCTATAGACGAGACTATAGTTTAGTCTATAGTCGAGTCTATAGTTTAGTCTATAGTCGAGAGTATAGTTAAGTCTATAGTAAAGCCTACAATTTTAGTCTAAAATTTAGTCTATAGCTAATACACGCGGTTTAAGTTTAGTTTATAGTCCGGTTTATGCTATAGTGTTTAGTCAAGACTATTTTCTGTCTGTAGTTGAGACTATCACCCCTATCGCCAATAGGAGAGAATATTTTGTTCCCTTGAAATTCGTATATCCCCCGAAGGGAAAATTGCTATCTTGAACTTATTATGAACAATTCATTCACAATAGTTGATTTTGTATGTAACAGCTGTTCAATGTTTATAAAATTCCATGAACAAATTTCACAATAGGGGAATTTTTCACGAGAAAAATGTGAAAAGGGAACATATTTCAAGTGAAATGATGATTTTTCTTGTTTATATGTGAGATTATACTTAAAACTATATTGACGACTTAAGTCTATAGTTTTTGCATTACTCGATACTATTGTCTGGTCTGAAGACAAGACTTTCTATATTATATAGTTTAGTGTGACTAAGTCTGTAGACTTTAGTTTAGTTATATCGAGAATATATATACCCCTATCGCCAATAGAAGTGATAATTTTGTTCCCTTTTAATTTTCATTTCCCTCAAAGGGAAAATTGATATCGTAAACTTGTTGTGAACAATTCAATCACAATAGTTAATTTTGTATGGAACAGCTGTTCAATGTTTACAAATTTTACAACAGGGGAATTTTTTCTCGACAAAAAAATTAGTGAACGATAAAAGTAAAAAGGGAACATATTTCACGTGAAATGATTGCCGATAGGGGTAATTAAATACTTAAGCTAATCCCTTAAATAAAACAAGAACATTTAACATGTCAATTCTATTCTGTAATTTTGAGCAACGCAATTCAAATTCAATTGTTATCGATAATTTTCTAGAATTATTATTTTAGGTCCTTTCAAATAACTTTAAAGTTAACTTAAGTTTAAAATTAAGATACTTTATTATTAATGTAAATTAATCCCAAGTTTCCGCTACTAGCCTTCACCCTTTAATATATTTAAATGTACATACAATGTAAACTTCAAACTATACTCTACCCTCTTTCATATAAATCTTTTATAATTTATATACTTAATTTTAAATTGCCAGTGAATAGCAGGCAAACTTTAATAACATTTGTCTATAGGAAATAAAGGTAAATGTCTCATTATTTTTATACCCTACACCACTATAGTGGGGAGGGTATTATACGTTTGTGCTGATGTTGGTAACATACAAAAATATTGGTTCAATACCCACATTTAAGTATTCAGAATCATTTTTTGAGTCGATTAAGACATGTCCGTCCGTCCGTCTGTCCGGCTGGCTGTCTGTCTATGTAAACCTTGTGCGCAAGGTAGAGTCCGCAATTTTCAAGATAATTTGATGAAATTTGGACCAAGCATGTTTTTTGGCACAGGGACGAAGCCTATTAAAAATGGTTGAAATCGGTCCATTACCTAGCCCCCATACAACTGTACCTCCCGATTTGAACTTTTTATGCCATAATTACGTCAAATATTCTACTATCTCTCTAAAAATTGGCACAAATAAGTTATATATAAGTATTATTAACACTGCAGATTTTCCTAAGGATCGGTCCTTATTTGACCCTAGCCCCCATACAAACGCCCCTTCAAAAAATGTCTTAAACGTCTAAAATTGACTTGTAACCATTTATATCGCAATGAAACCCAACAAAACTAACTGTTATTTAAAAATATATCCTTTTCCCAAATTTACCGAGGATCGGCCCATATTTGACCTATATAAAGCCTCATTTAGAAATTTTAGTTTTTTATCAATAAATTGCTGCTCCAAAATATTTGGATTTATGACAATATTCAACATAAAAGTTTCTTTATAAAAAATAAAAATGTTAAAAATATACTCATGGTGTAGGGTATTATATGGTCGGCCATGCCCGACTATACTTTCCTACTTGTTTCACTTTACTTTCCTTATTGAAGAATGAAAAGTGAAGGCTATTAAATGGTCTTTATTTTTCTGTTAAATGACTATAAAATTGCATACGAGTAATATATGTATACAATGTCAAGAGCACATGAACACGAGTATGACATAAAAGAGTCATGTTTTACATTTCAATAATTAATTAGGAAAATAAAAAGAAAAAGTGAAACTAGTAAGAAAATATGAATATGGACGACCATAAGATAGCAAAGACTGAGGAAGTCCTTAATTCTTTAATACTTGAATTAATATTAATAGCGATTTATTGATGACAAATTTATTTAAATTAAAGGATATATCGGGAAAATTTAGATCCTATTATTTATTTATAAACATAAATTTATTAAATAAATCTATTTCCCTTATTTTTTTGCAGTTTATTCGCACATCCTGTTAAATTAAAAAAAAGTTTAAAAAATAATGCAAAATATTTGACCACAATTTGACACACCATTATGTGTGTGAACAGTCAGTCGTCCTTGTTAAAGTAAATACAGAAATAACAACTTTAGCGAAATGACACGAGACGGTGAAATACCAGCTATTTTTAATCCAAAACAACATAGAGTTCGTACACCATCGGTAGTGGTTACAGGAGATTCTCCAAATGGTCCATACGGTGGCGGTGGTGGTGGTTTTACAAATATTCTAAATACAAGCAATCCTCAAATAGCCCACCAAGATTCAATATCTTCAAGCCAAAATGATCCTAATGAAGTTATAACTATACATCCTGAATCAACCTGCCCTGTTGCATTGACTAGAGCTGTAAGCGTAGCAGGTGGGGGAGGAGGTGTTGGTGGTGGTAACACTAGCGGTGGCAACGATTCCGATACACCCACAGAGCCTGGTCAAAATGATAATACCACATCACGTTTTCCCCGCCTTAAAGCCTGCAAAGAAACCTGTTGTTCAGAATTGGCACAAAAAATGTATTTTGGTGTATGTGTTACTATACTAGTGACCGCATCATGGGTTGGTGCCACTCACTGTATTAAGCTATTGTATTTAAATCGCAGCTCCTATATATCGGCCCTAGATGATTTCGATACATTAGCTGTTAGCGGTAATGATTTGAATTTGGTCAATAGTGATGATGCGGTTGGATTAGATTCTCTCATACCCATTAGTGATACATCGATCAGTGTAACCGATGTTGAGGATGCAACGAAAATATTCCATGTGCCACCAAATCCACCCATGCAATCGAATATATTTAGTGCACCCTTTTTTGCCGCTTGGTTTTTTACAAATTTCTCTTTGTTATTCTTTCCCATCTATATTTTGGGACGAGTTTCGCTGAGAAAATGTGATAAGCCAGGCGAAATATTGGGTGATGTGTTGAGAGGTTTTCGTGATCGAGGATTTACTGTGGGTAAGTTATGGTATAAATGTATAAATTTAAATATTATTAAATAAAATTTTAAAAAATCCTATAGTTTGACATTTTTTGGGATTTTTATTATTTTAAGGAATTTTATTTAAATTTAAATGGATTTTAGTAGATATGCAGAAAATGTAACTTAATTAAAACTAAAATATTCTGAAGTGATTTTTCTAAGAGTTAGATAAATTGACGTAACCGTTACCAAATTCGTCACTAAATTGAGACTTAACTGTTCTTGAAGTGATGTTGTATTCGTTTACGTAACCGTCGCGAAATCCGTTTTACTTTTTCGCATAGAAAATTTACACTATTGGCAGCTTTCAGTAATCAAAAAGATGTAGTATCTTCGAGAACTTTTTCTATCTATCTATCTATCTATCTATCTATCTATCTATCTATCTATATATCTATCTATCTATCTATCTATCTATCTATCTATCTATCTATCTATCTATCTATCTATCTATCTATCTATCTATCTATCTATCTATCTATC
>NC_060952.1:33793336-33795026 GCF_022045245.1 Lucilia cuprina
GAACTGAACTAGAACTGAACTAGAACTGAACTAGAACTGAACTAGAACTGAACTAGAACTGAACTAGAACTGAACTAGAACTGAACTACAACTAGAACTGAACTAGAACTGAAACTGAACTAGAACAGAATTAGAACTGAACTAGAACTGTAGAACTTTGTTTTTTTGTTATTTTTGTTAAGATTTTCGATATTGATATGAATTAAAAAAATTAAAAAAAGACTCAATTTATAGAATAATGTGTTGCTTCAAGATAACTTGCAAGTATTTTAAGTAAAATTTTTTTTTGTAATTATAATTATAACAAAGACAAATAAAATGTTGATTCAAAGTTCTTATATGTTATTTAGAAATTACATATAAGTCTATCATGTATTTTCTAAGTCTATTATGTATTTATAAAAAATATCATAACAAAAAAAATGTCAGATTATCACAAAATAAGATTATTTTTAATTAATTGGCAGGTATGTCAATCTCGTAATTAAGAGTAAATTAATAAATAAACACTTGTGCTTCATGTAATTACTTACCCAATAGCAATATACTAGCAATCAATAATATAATCCAAGGCATACGATCTGATGGCATTATTTCAGTGCCAGTCAAATATAAAGCCACACATATTGGCCACATGAGTAGAGCATTTAGAAAACCTAATGTGGTAAAAGCAAAAGCAATTTGTCCAACAGGCGGATCACCCATCACTTTGCGGAACATAACCTTGATTAAAAATGTAATAAAGGAAATAATTAAAAACATTTTTAAAACAAACAAAACAAAAAAAAAAACAATAATAACATCACACAGGTGTTAAAATGTCAACAACATACTCGAAACACTGCATAACAAGCTGCTGCCAAAGTGGCCAAAACCACGCCACTCAATGTACGACTTTCCGTAATGCCATCCATATAAGCCAACAGTGCAATACCAGTATCACACAATATGACAGCAACAATCTGGCACAAAAAGTACAGAAACAAAAAAAAAAAAAAAGAAAAATAAGTAAACATGAATGTTAAAATAGATATGTATGTATAACACTGAGTGGGAAAATGTTTTGTTTTTAATGGCATAATTTAATTTTTTCTTCTTCTCATCTCTACTTACCCGGACTCCCACAAATTGTTCGTGCAATATAACCCAGGATAAAAGGTAAACACATGCCACATTGGTGGCAAACAATGCCATGGCATCGGTGGCAAATAAGACACGCAGAGATAACGTATAAAGGTAAGTGGTTAAAAGCCATAGTATACAAAATGATAGGCAACGATTGAGAAAACGTCCTGTTGATATTATTACAAATAGTTATGTAGATTTTTACGCACATGTTTAGATGGAAACACAAGCAAATATTTACAAGTCCCAGGGTAAATATGCAATAAAACAAGAAAGAAAATATCTATAATAATAAATGCTTTAAATATCTATTTACTTTATGCTTTTGCAAGTATTTTTGTTTGTACTTGACCCAGCAGACATCTATAAATATATATTTGATTAAAAGTGCGCGGTTCCATTATAATTAATGAAAATCTATTAGGTACATTTTTATTTAAACTTAACAGACAGATATATAGATAGATAGATAGATAGATAGATAGATAGATAGATAGATAGATAGATATATATATAGATAGATAGATAGATAGATAGATAGATAGATAGATAGATAGATAGATAG
>NC_060952.1:33795126-33867626 GCF_022045245.1 Lucilia cuprina
CTAGTTCAGTTCTAGTTCAGTTCTAGTTCAGTTCTAGTTCAGTTCTAGTTCAGTTCTAGTTCAGTTCTAGTTCAGTTCTAGTTAAGTTCTAGTTCAGTTCTAGTTGAGATCTAGTTCAATTCTAGTTAAGTTCAGTTTGAGTATATAAATAAAACAGCAATATTTGTTCATAATCGAAAATCTCCAATAGGACAGAATTTCAAATGAATGTGTATTTAATATTTTTTCATTGTTTTAATAATTAATCATTACTTTCCTTTCTCTTGTTTTATATATCTTCCGTATACTACAGTTTTTCACATATTAATGCAATTTAGCTCAGCTGTTACATACAATATGTTTGTTACATTAGGTTTAATTACAGCAGTTCCTGTTTCAGGAGGTAAATGAAATATTAATTAACATTGTAATATTATATTCTGTAAATATACAAACTGTTTGGCAACTAAAATTAAGTGTGTAATTAATAATTATTTAATCTTTTTTTCTTATTAAATTAAAGCATTGGATGTTGTTTTATATGGTGCTACATTTGCTGGCATGAAATTGGCTGGTGTGATACTAATTGCAGTTGGTTTCTTTTTGGTAATGTTTCCTGAAAATTGGCCAGATTATATAACCAGATTATTAAGGTAAGTTTGTTTTTATATTATTACAAATAAATAATTTTCATTGGTTTTATTATTTATATATCATTACAACGTTTTACTTAATATTATTATTATATAGTAAATATATTTTCCCAATTAAAAATATTATATTTTAAAAGTAAATATGCTAAAGAATATTTTTTTATTAAATATTTATAGCTAAATATAAATTTTTATGTTAATTAATTATTATTATTATAACTATTAAAAAAAACAAACAAAAACTACTATTTAACAAAATATTGAAAATAATTTATTTCTTTTTTTATTTTCTTTTACATAATGTTTGTATTATTATTATTTTTGGAAAACAACAAATTATAATTATAAATCAAAACCAAAAAAATAACTTCCTTTCAGAAAAAGTGGTCGTGCTATACTACGTTACCAATGTTGTTGTGAATTAGCTGAAATTCATTATACACACTCGGTAGGCCTTTTTAAATTAAAAAGAAAAATAAAAAATACAAAAAAAACTAACCTGATATTAATAAACAATAAGCAGAATTTATACGTTTAATAAAACAGCTGTTTATTGTTAAATATTTTACACCGTTTATTAGTAGTTTAAATAAAAAATATATATGAAAATGCTCTTAGTTTTCATACTTATTATATGCAATGCACAGTGGGCTTAGAAAGTTTGAAATATTTAAAACTGTTAAAGTAACGTTTGTATTAAAAATAAAGTCACAGAAAGCAATTTGACAAATTGTGATTGATTTCACTCGAACGTCTTAAGATTAGATTCATCCCCGATATAGTTCACATAAGGAATGTTTCTCTCAAGACATCTCAGAAGATTTATTAAATTTCTATCAAAAGATAAGATAAATTTCTGGTAATTTTGCATATTCTGAATGTGGTAATACTAACCTAGCTGTAACATCCTTTTGGGAATCCATATTACCATAACAATTTTCCTCAAAAGTGTTTTATTCGGGTGAGTTGACCGCCGCCCTTTTGTATATCTTACACAAGGTTCTGCCGGTCCAAGTACAAGCACTTTGTTCAAGTACTTAAGCATTTATCTCTAAAAATTGCTGCTTAACAACTGAAATGCAAAAGGAAAACTTTCGTTTACAACTTCGCAAATGGAATGGCCTCTGCTAAGTCGGCAACCGTACCTAGAACGAATCTGTCAAATAAGTCACGAACTTTGTTTTTACTCACAGAATATATTGATTTAAATCTGTGATACACCACAGCCAACATAACATCCTGAAGAAACCTCTCAAATAACCGGAACAAGACTAAGACCAAAACTCTGCCTGCAGACTACCGATTCCCATTGTTCTCTGGATTTACCCCATATCAAATTATTCCAACAAAGTTTTTGAGATGACTAGACGACAAATCGCCGCTACGCCGGTGGCAATTTTTGTACAAGATTCTGTAGGTCCAAGCACTTTGCTCAAGTACTTGAGCACTTTTCTTTGAAAGTTGCTACTTTGTTGCTTAACAACTGAGATGCAAAAGCAAAACTTTCGTTTACAACGCCGCAGATGGAATGGACTCTGTTGAGACGGCAATCGTACCTAGACCGAAACATGAATCTATCAAATAAGTGACGGACCTTGTTCTTACTCACAAAGAATATACTGTTGTAAATCTGTGATATACCACAGCCAACATAACACACTGAAGAAACCTCTCAAATAACCGGAAAAAAGACAAAGACCAAAACTCTGCCCTGCAGACTACCGATTCCCATTGTACCAGACTATAATAATCTCTGGTTTTACCCCATATCAAACTTTTCCAAGGAAGCTTTTGACCATAACTAATTTACAGACAGGAGGTACTTATTGTACTCTTGAGCAAGGTACAAGCACTTCGCTCAAGTACTTGAGCACTTTCCTCTGAAAATTGCTGCTTTGTTGCTTAACAACTGAGATGCAAAAGCAAAACTTCCGTTTACAACCACGCAGATGGAATGGCCTTTGTTGAGACGGCAATCGTCCCTAGACCGAAACGCAAATCTATCAAATAAGTCGAGGTCGTTGTTCTTACTCAGAGTTAATATACTGTTATAAATATGTGATACACTGCAGTCAACACATGCATCCTGAAGAAACCTCTCCAATAATCGAAACAACGCCAAAACTCTGGCCTGCAAGCTACCGGTTCCCAGATTATGCGGTTGTACCAGATTATGTGCTTCTCTGGTTCGACCATACATCAAATTATTCCAAGGCCAAGCATACACTTGATCATAACTAATTCATAATTTGGGCAGACTACTTGTTGCACCTTTTCCCCGGGATTGCAATTTTACCAAGATGGGGCCTTTCATTGAAGTGACATGCCCCAAATCCAAAAATTTTATTTTTTTTTTAAATTAGTCTTTTCATGTTACTATATAATCCGAAATAATGTTTTCTCTTAGAAACCGAGTGCTTTAAGCGAACACCTTCCAAACGGCCTATATCACGGTGCTCGTTTTACAACCACAACTGTGCAACTGTTCATCATCCCTTTAAATATTTAAAAAAAGGAAATGATGGTGGTTCCGACTGTCCATGTAAAAGCTATTCCTTTGCTAAACTTTCCAGTTACAAAAATATTCATTTACAACCAAAACTTTGCCCTTTCTTTCGGCAATAGCCAGATTGGCAAATTATACCCCAAAATTTAGCTTCCAATGGTACAATGCTGCTCCTCAAACGTTGTTCGCTTGTCGATGACGATCATCATATAAATCGACCATTGGCGATAGCGTTTCTTGGAATAAATTTCGTGATGATACATCAAATGGACTAAAATTGTTCACAACTATTCTCTATTGACAAAGTTTGTTGAACTTTAAGGGCCAATTCTTAGGTGAAGGTTTAGGGAGAAAACTAAAATTAATCCGCCGAAGTTGTTTTTGAGTACTCAGTTAGTTAATTTTGTTTACTAGTTAAAGCGTCAAAATGCAGGTGGTTTAAACTTGAGCAAGAAATGCATAAATTAAGGACACATAAAAATAAATTGTCTTCTTCAAAACATCAATTGTTTTGATAACAAACAGTGAGCTTTTCTGTTGTTTTGTATGGCAACACTGCGAAGTTTAATCTTGTACTCAAAAACATCAAAGGGGATTAACCTACCAGTAGTTAGGCGGGACAGTCCCGAAGTAACCACTTAACATACCACTTGTGGTGGCCCCTAGCCATCCGACTACCCCCTCCTATGAGGAAGTCAATTGTCACTCTACAGTCTACAATAAGACTGTCAAAATGTTGTCAAAAGTAGTCAATGGATGACTACTCCATATGGGTTCTTGGAAGTCACATTACTAGTTATTTTACTAGCTATTACGTGTCCTAGGAGAAATTCAAGTGTCCCCAAGTAGCTTGCCCAATGAACATTTATTGCAGTTGGATTAAATAACCGATCCGTCGAAGATAACTGTCTTTTACATATGCATTGAGTATTTGTCTTACTGCTGAGATTAGAATCAATTTATTGTTAGATTAACTAAACTGATTATCAATTGGCATTTGATCGTCAACTCAAAAACCCGCTCTAACTAGCTAATACATACACATTGACCATTCTTTATCCTTTACTTAAAAACAAACGTACAATTTCTTCTAATTATTACTTATGTATTATAATTTACATATATTTTAATACTTTCTTAACCCACTGTGCCAAATACAGTGCAATAAATGTCGTGCAGCAAATTAAGCAACAAACAAATACTGCTTTGTTTTTAACAACACCAGCTAATAGTAATAATTTTAAATAAGTTATTTAAACTTTAAACAAACAAAACAATTATAAAATAACAAAGATTTTTTACTGAACAACTAAACTGATCAATTGTATTTTTGTTTAAAAAAAAACATTTTAATTTGATTTTTTAGTTGTTAATTAATCGCTACTGTCGTTTCTACTCTCTTTCTATCTAAAAACAACAAAATCTACTGTTCTTAAAATATTATATAAATTAAACTATTAAAAAAATAATAAAGTTTAATTTATCACTAGTCCTTATTGCCGTTATATTGTTCTTGCGTTAAAAAGGCTGTTGTAAGTTAATATTTTTTGCAAAATAAAAAATATTTATATAAAAATTTCAATAAAACAATTCTAAATTGTTTACTCTGCCACTATCTCTCCGCTCTCTGTCTCTATAAACACTTTGTAAATTCTCTTTATTTTTGTAAAGTTTTGCTGTTGTTTGGAACAGTGCTAATGGAATATGTGTAAAAGTTTTGATTGATTTGATGGATTTTATTGATTGACAAATAATCATGTCATGTTGTATTATCGATGTTGTGTTATATTCAAAACAAAAGTTCTATTTTGAAATTAGTCGTTATTTCAATTAAACGTTTAATTATTTATATATCAAGTTATAACTTTATAAATACAGACATACAAACATATGTTGTAATTGTTGTATTACTACTTTATTAATATAAATATATTTTGTACCCCTTTTTAAAAATATCTATTAACAAAACATAAATTTTCTCACCTTAATTGCGACTGTAGTTTAAAAATATCTTGTTGGTTTCCAATAAATCGTTATTGCATTTTTTGTGGAAATCAAAAATCAATAGTTGTTTTATATAGATAACTATTTTGTATATATATATTTACTACCTTTAACTTTTTGTTGGTTTTTACTTTTTTTCATATTGTATATTAAGCACACCTGCTTTCCTTGGTAAATTATTAAAAGTTGAGCACCTTTAAAAGCATGTTGTTGAAATAAATTCGTTTTTATTTTCGTTCTAAGAGAAAGGATATTTATTATTATTATTTTGTCATATTATTTAATTTTTATATCTATTTGAAATTTCATTTATTTAGGCAAATTGATGACAATATAAAAAATAACGAAAAATTCTTAATTTAATCTTAGAACTTTTGATTTAGAAGTTTTGAAGCTAATTTTATACATATTTCCAATATTTTCTACTTTTTCGAAAAAAAAATATTCGGGATATAGGTATAAATTTTATCATTCGCTTGTAACACATAGAAATATTTGTCACAGAACAATAAGTCTTGGATTCTTATAAATATTTCTATCAAATTTGTTCTATAAACTTGATAAATGCTTATGAATAAGGCAATATTCCTATAAGATTATAAGTTTGTCTATGTTATAGCATACTTTTCTGATTCCCGTTAAAAACGGTCCTTATACTAGGTTCCTCTCAGAAAAATAAGTTTATGTTCATAAATGATCGCGATGTCAAATAAGTATCGCAAATTTTATGGCTGCTTCACTGATTTGTTTTTCTGTAAAATAGACTAAACAATCGACTAGACTACATAGATAGTTAGTTAGTTAGTTAGTTTGAAAGTAGGATGTACATATATACATCAAATCGGACCTGTTGTGCACTCCTTAACCAGTGCCTCAGCTGAAAATCGAACCCACCACCTCCGGTCTACCAGACTAGAACTCTAACCACTAACCTACCGGAGGCCTAGACTACTAGTCTGTTGACTATACTATAGACTATAAAATAAACTATATACTAGTCTATAGTGTAGTCTATAGTCTATAGATTAGTCTGTACTACTAAACTATAGATTGGACTATAGACTAGACTATAGACAAGACTATAAACTAGACTATAGACTAGACTATAAACCAGACTATAGACTAGACTATAGACTACACTATAGACTAGACTATAGACTAGACTATAGACAGACTATAGACTGGACTATAGACCAGACTAAACTCTAGACTATATACGGGACTAAACTATAGACTAGACTATAGACAAGCCTATATACTAGACTATAGACAAGCCTATATACTAGACTATAGACTAGACTATAGACTAGACTATAGACTAGACTATAGACTAGACTATAGACTAGACTATAGACTAGACTATAGACTAGACTATAGACTGACTATAGACTAGACTATAGACTAGACTATAGACTAGACTATAGACTAGACTATAGACTAGACTATAGACTAGACTATAGACTAGACTATAGACTAGACTATAGACTAGACTATAGACTAGACTATAGACTAGACTATAGACTAGACTATAGACTAGACTATAGACTAGACTATAGACTAGACTATAGACTAGACTATAGACTAGACTATAGACTAGACTATAGACTAGACTATAGACTAGACTGTAGACTAGACTATAGACTAGACTATAGACTAGACTATAGACTAGAGTATAGACTAGACTATAGACTAGACTATAGACTAGACTATAGACTAGACTATAGACTAGACTATAGACTAGACTATAGACTAGACTATAGACTAGACTATAGACTAGACTATAGACTAGACTATAGACTAGACTATAGACTAGACTATAGACTAGACTATAGACTAGACTATAGACTAGACTATAGACTAGACTATAGACTAGACTATAGACTAGACTATAGACTAGACTATAGACTAGACTATAGACTAGACTATAGACTAGACTATAGACTAGACTATAGACTAGACTATAGACTAGACTATAGACTAGACTATAGACTAGACTATAGACTAGACTATAGACTAGACTATAGACTAGACTATAGACTAGACTATAGACTAGACTATAGACTAGACTATAGACTAGACTATAGACTAGACTATAGACTAGACTATAGACTAGACTATAGACTAGACTATAGACTAGACTATAGACTAGACTATAGACTAGACTATAGACTAGACTATAGACTAGACTACAGACTAGACTATAGACAAGACTATAGATTAGACTATAGACTAGACTATAGACTAGACTATAGACTAGACTATAGACTAGACTATAGACTAGACTATAGAC
Organism: Lucilia cuprina; assembly: GCF_022045245.1. Taxonomy (NCBI): domain Eukaryota; kingdom Metazoa; phylum Arthropoda; class Insecta; order Diptera; family Calliphoridae; genus Lucilia; species Lucilia cuprina. Next base: position 33,802,559 of record NC_060952.1, read on the forward strand.
TAGACTATAGACTAGACTATAGACTAGACTATAGACTAGACTATAGACTAGACTATAGACTAGACTATAGACTAGACTATAGACTAGACTATAGATTAGACTATAGACTAGACTATAGACTAGACTATAGACTAGACTATAGATTAGACTATAGACTAGACTATAGACTAGACTATAGACTAGACTATAGACTAGACTATAGACTAGACTATAGACTAGACTATAGACTAGACTATAGACTAGACTATAGACTAGACTATAGACTAGACTATAGACTAGACTATAGACTAGACTATAGACTAGACTATAGACTAGACTATAGACTAGACTATAGACTAGACTATAGACTAGACTATAGACTAGACTATAGACTAGACTATAGACTAGACTATAGACTAGACTATAGACTAGACTATAGACTAGACTATAAACCAGACTATAGACTAGACTATAGACTAGACTATAGACTAGACTATAAACCAGACTATAGACTAGACTATAGACTAGACTATAGACTAGACTATAAACCAGACTATAGACTAGGCTATAGACTAGACTATAGACTAGACCATAGACTATACTATAGACTATAGACAAGACTATAGACTAGAATAGAGACTAGACTATAAACCAGACTATAGACTAGACTATAGACTAGACTATGGACTAGACTATAGACTAGACTAGACTATAAACCAGACTATAGACTAGACTATAGACTAGACCATATACCGGCGGATAGAGAGGCAGATAAAAAAATCACCACTACACACACACTATTAGCATTTTTTCATTGAAATTGCACTGGAAAAAATATTTGGTTATTTTTAATTTTGAAGATTAAATTGCATTACTGTAAAATGCGAATATTTATAAACAATGTGTAATCAATGTATTTAAGAATGAAAATTTCTTCACATATAAACAACATTTCTAATTAAAATGTACAAAAAAAAAGTATGAAACAAGATTAACTTATTTACTTTAATTGTTATGCATTCTAGAAAATTATTTAGAGTGTACGTTGTTTTTGTAAATTATTCTCTTGCTTTTGCAAGTTGTTTTTTTGTTTTTTCAAGTTGTGTTTGCAATTTCTTTAACAAAGCGACATCAACCTGCTTTGTTGAGTGCTATCAAGCATCTAAATAAAATATTTGTATTTTTGATGCTCTTGTTTAGATGTTCGTATGCGATCTTGTTGTGTACATGTAATTTGCCGAAAATCTTCGTTGTCAGAACAATACTAGCGCCGACGTCTGGACTAGACTATAGACTAGACTATAGACTAGACTATAGACTAGACTATAGACTAGACTATAGACTAGACTATAGACTAGACTATAGACTAGACTATAGACTAGACTATAGACTAGACTATAGACTAGACTATAGACTAGACTATAGACTAGACTATAGACTAGACTATAGACTAGACTATAGACTAGACTAGACTATAGACTAGACTATAGACTAGACTATAGACTAGACTATAGACTAGACTATAGACTAGATTAGACTAGACTATAGACTAGACTATAGACTAGACTATAGACTAGACTATAGACTAGACTATAGACTAGACTATAGACTAGACTATAGACTAGACTATAGACTAGACTATAGACTAGACTATAGACTAGACTATAGACTAGACTATAGACTAGACTATAGACTAGACTATATACTAGACTATAGACTAGACTATAGACTAGACTATAGACTAGACTATAGACTAGACTATAGACTAGACTATAGACTAGACTATAGACTAGACTATAGACTAGACTATAGACTAGACTAAAGACTAGACTACAGACTAGACTATAGACTAGACTATAGACTAGACTATAGACTAGACTATAGACTAGACTATAGACTAGACTATAGACTAGACTATAGACTAGACTATAGACTAGACTATAGACTAGACTATAGACTAGACTATAGACTAGACTATAGACTAGACTATAGACTAGACTATAGACTAGACTATAAACCAGACTATAGACTAGACTATAGACTAGACTATAGACTAGACTATAGACTAGACTATAGACTAGACTATAGACTAGACTATAGACTAGACTATAGACTAGACTATAGACTAGACTATAGACTAGACTATAGACTAGACTATAGACTAGACTATAGACTAGACTATAGACTAGACTATAGACTAGACTATAGACTAGACTAGACTAGACTATAGACTAGACTATAGACTAGACTATAGACTAGACTATAGACTTGACTATAGACTAGACTATAGACTAGACTATAGACAAGACTATAGACTAGAATAGAGACTAGACTATAAACCAGACTATAGACTAGACTATAGACTAGACTTTAGACTAGACTATATACTTGACTATAGACTAGACTATAGACTAGACTATAGACTAGACTATAGACTAGCCTGTAGACTAGACTATAGACTAGACTATAGACTAGCCTATAGACTAGAATATAGACTAGCCTATAGACTAGCCTATAGACTAGACTATAGACTAGCCTATAGACTAGCCTATAGACTAGATTATAGACTTGACTATAGACTAGACTATAGACTAGACTATAGACTAGACTATAGACTAGACTATAGACTAGACTATAGACTAGACTATAGACTAGACTATAGACTAGACTATAGACTAGACTATAGACTAGACTATAGACTAGACTATAGACTAGACTATAGACTAGCCTGTAGACTAGACTATACACTAGACTATAGACTAGGCTATAGACTAGAATATAGACTAGACTATAGACTAGCCTATAGACTAGACTATAGACTAGACTATAGACTAGCCTGTAGACTAGACTATACACTAGACTATAGACTAGGCTATAGACTAGAATATAGACTAGACTATAGACTAGCCTATAGACTAGCCTATAGACTAGCCTATAGACTAGACTATAGACTAGCCTATAGACTAGACTATAGACTAGACTATAGACTAGACTATAGACTAGACTATGGACTAGACTATAGACTAGACTATAGACTAGACTATAGACTAGACTATGGACTAGACTATAGACTGGACTATAGACAAGACTATAGACTAGTCTATAGACTAGACTACAGACTAGACTATGGCCTAGACTATAGACTATAGACTAAATTATCGACTAGACTATAGACTAGACTATAGACTAGACTATACTCTAGACTATGGACTAGACTGTAGACTAGACTATACTCTAGACTATGGACTAGACTATAGACTAGACTACAGATTAGGCTATAGAATAGACTATAGACTAGACTATAGATTAGACTATAGATTATACTAGACTAGACTATAGACTAGACATTAAACCAGACTATAGACCAGACTATAGACTAGACTATAGACTAGTCTAGACTATCGACTAGACTATAGACGACACTATAAACTAGTCTATAGTCTTGTTACCCTCCCAAAACCAAAAAATTTTCATACAAAATATAAAAATGAGAAAAAATTAAAAAAGAAAATATGTGAAAAAACAAAAGTTAGAAAAAGTATTTTCGCGGCCTTGTCTATTGCAATCCAATCGGAAAATTCAAAAGTCAAATTATCCAGTTTATGGATAAAAAGTCAATTTAAATAATGGGAATAATAAAATTTTATTATTAAATTTAAAAAATTAAAAACACATTATTTGAAAATCCGAAGTTTTGTTAAAATACTTTTTTATGTTCTGAATTATTTAAATTCAAATATTCCAACTTGATGCTGTTGAGTTTATTTTTTTTTTAAATCAATTTCTTTTATTTTTCAGTTTTGTATAAAAATTTCAAAATATATGTAAAAGAATTTTCAAAAGAATTTCAGAATAAAATAATTGACATGATACTAGACAGAGGTTTCAATAACTAAGCCACCGTGAATAAACTTATGGCAAAATAAGTTTTTAAATCATTAGAGTTTAAAACGTTTTTAAATTCTTTATAACATTGTGTTATAGTTTTAAACCAAAGCAACCCCTTTTTCTGAAGATTAAAAAAAAATAACAATAATAACAAAATTATTAATTTGTTTCTATAATTTTGCATGAGTTTTGTTTTTAAGTTTAAAATTATGAAAAGAAAAAATTCAAAAAAAAAAAAAAAAATTGTATAAAACGAAACATGCGCTTAAAATGAAAAACATTTAATAAAATGAAACATAATTTTTAAGAAATCAAATAGTTTTTTTAAACAAATTTTCTTTAACAAAATGCTTCTAAAACAAACACTTGTAAAAATCGAATTTCGATATTTCCATTATATTTACAGAAATATCATCTTATTGGGTCACAACGCGAGGTGAGTTTCAGAAAAAAAATAGCAAAAATAATTTAAAAAAAAACATTATTCTTTTATTACAAGAAAACTGTTAAATAAACAATTTAGGAGTATTTAATTTAATTATTTTATTATGATGAGGTTGTTAAATTAATTTTAATATATATTTTTTTTTTCTTTAAATTAATTTTAACAAAATTTTAGGTTTTTTTCTAATTTTTTTTTTCAAGAATTCAGTTTGAAAATTTAGTTTTTATTTTGCAAACAAAATAATTTCTTAAAGCAATTTTATGGTTTGTGTTTTTTTTTAGTTGGTTTTAAAGTTAAAAAAAATATTTTGTTTAATATTTTTGAAAAAAAAAATAATTAAATTGCGTTGTTTACCAAGCCGAAAAAAATCTCTAGAAAAAAAGAAGAAGAAAAACAGAGTGTCATTGTTGTTGTTATTGCAATTGAAATTCACCTTCAATTTATTAAGTTTCTTTTTTTTTAATATTTAAAAATTTTTCTTATGCGTTTCTAAAAGAAAAACACGTTTGATTTTTCTTTTATTTTTCCATTTTAATAAATGTTTAACAATGTGTTTAATTTTATTTATTTTCTTTATTTTTTTCTTGGAAATGTAATGCTCTCTTTTTTAAACAAAACAAAATCTTTTTTATTACAAAAAAATCAATGTTAAAACAATATTTTTTAAAACAATTCTTTTATATGTGTTTGTGTGTATTGTGTTCTTTCTACTTTAAATTTTATACAAAAAAAAACTTATTTACATCCAAACAAAACAAACAAAAAATTATTAACAAAAATAATAATCAAATTCTCGGATATGGCAGATTTAAAGACTATACTACTACTGGTATTATTACTTTTTTTATTCTTATTCCAATACTTCATTGCAAAATATAGTTTCTCTCTCACTTTACTTCAGTTCTTTCACTCACTACCTTACGTAATTACTTACACCTGCTTAAAGTAGTTTAACAATTTTATTTCCAACATTTTTTACCAAAAAAATATAAATATTTCCAAATCGTCTTAATCAAGGTAAGTGTGATGACTTTTCTTTGAAATCTGCTGCAATATCTTCTAAAACTCCTTTTACACTTAAAAAATTGTCCTACAGAATTTAGATAAAGACAAGTTTTTGGTCGTTTTAAAATTTTTCAAAATTCTTTTTCGCAAAAGATATTTTTTAAACTTTTTCGTAAAGAAATTTTTTTAAATTTAATTATCAACAACTATACAACAAAAGCGTTTCTACAGACTTTTTAAAAATTAATTATTTTTAAAGAAAGTTTTTCCAAACAACAAAAGCTTTTTGGTGTAAACAGTAAAAAAAAGCTTTTCTAAAAACCTTTTACAAGAAATTTCTTGAAAAGAATTTTATCCAAAAATAACTTTTGAAAGCTTTGCTAAATAAACATTTCTTTAAGTATTAATAAAGTTAAAAAAAAGCTTTCTGATGGAAACTTTTGTTAAAATAGCTTTTCTATAAGATTTTTAAAGAAATCTCCTGAAGAGAATTTTTTTTCCAAAAATAATTTTTGAATGCATTTCTGAAGAAACATTTCTTAAAAAAATTTTTCTAAAAAAAGATTTTAATCAACAAAAGCTATTGTAAAGAAAAAAATTGTAAAACTTTTTTGAAAATAATTTTTATTTAAATTTAATTATCAATAAAAGCTTTCCTATAGTTAAAAAAAAATATTTCTAAAGAAAGCATTTCTAAACAACAAAATCTTTTTGATGGAAACTTTAAAAAAAAGCTTTTCTATAAACTTTTTAAAAATAATCTGTTGAAGAAATTTTTTTCTAAAAATAACTTTTAAAAGCTTTTTTAAAGAAACATTTCTTAAAAAAGTTCTTTCTAAAAAAACTTTTTAATCAACAAAAGCTTTTCTACAGAAACATTTCTAAAAAAGTCTTTCAAAAAAACTTTTCAATCAACAAAAGCTTTTCTAAAGAAAAAATTTTTAAAACTTTTTTGAAAATAATTTTTATTTTATTTTAACTATTAACTTTTTTTAAGAACGATTTTTTTATTAAAAAGAAAATTAACAAAAACTTATCTTGCAAATGCTTTTGACAGATTTTTTTAAAGAAATATGTATTTCTGAAGAAAGCTTTTCTAAAAAACAAAAGCATTCTAAAAAAATAGGAAAGCCTTCCTTAAAAAACTTTTTTTATAGAAATCTTTTGTTCCCAGCAAAAATTTTCATTACCTAGTAATCTAGAAAGTAATCTTGGAATCACGTAGAAACTAATTACTTTTGGGATGAATAACTAATTATTTTTGTTCGACGAGGTTCAAATAATATGTATCTACCTTAAACAAATTAATAAATGGTTACTAATTTGATTGCAAAAACTTTGCGAAATAACTAGTTACAAATAAACCTACAAATATGTTATGTGATAGCTAGTTATTTTGGGCCGACTTTGTATGTAGAAAACAAAAACTAAAAAAATTTCTCTACCGGGATTTGAACGTAGGCATTCAGTTGTTTTCTATGTTTCTCTCTCCAGCCGCTTACTCGATGTTCCATTAACATGTTGCTTTTTGTAATTTTGAGAACGGCTTTTTACAAAAATATATAAATGAATGTCATTTTGAAAAAAATAAACAGTATCCAGCAGGGCCCGAACCACGAACCCCCTGTTTGTTAAATGAACGACCTAGACCATTGAGCCATAACAAATCCAAATTGTTTTGTTCCTTACCAGTATTAACCTATTCAGCTAAATGAAATAATGTGAATGACAATGAACACTCATTACCAAGTAATATATGAAATAACTACTGGCTGTTACCAAAAATTTTAGATTTTTTGCTGGGTTAATAAAGACTTTCTAAGCAAAACATTTGTATATAAAACTTTTTTAAAAAGACTTCTTGTTATCAAAAATTCTCTAAGGAAAACTTCTTTAATGAAATCTCTAATAATTAAATGTTTTCTAAAGAAACCTTCTTTAGAAAGGGGACTTTTCTAAAGAAAACGTTTCTAAAAAAACGTTTGTAAAAAAACTTATCTAAAAAATGTTTCTAAAGAAAACTTTTTTAAATTTTCTAGTAAAAAATTCTCTTATAAAAACTTTTGTAATGAAAGCTTCTCTAATAATTAAAACTTTTCTAGAGAAAACTTTTTTATAAAAAAATTTCTTTCTAAAGAATGTTTTTTTCTCACAAGCAGAAAAAGAATTTAATTTTTTAAAATTATTTTGAAGTTAATTGATATGTTAATATGATAAATGTGTATAAATAACTTACTGAGAATGACTTTAGATGTAGTGAATTTGAAATCAAATAAAAAGGGCATCCCTGCTATGACAAACCTGTTTCAAAATCATTACTTCTTAAGGTCTTTTTCAGTGTTTCCATGGAAAAAATTCTACTTCTTTTTCGCTTGTTTGGAAGTTCGTTTTTTGCTGGGTTGTGAATGAATTGTTTATGATAGCAATTTTTTCCTCAAAGGAAAACAAGGGGAACAATAAGTTCTTTTCTCTTAGCGATAGAGGTGCCACAGTTATAAAGATATTTGCCTTAACTAGACATTGTTATGCATTTTAAGCCGAGAGCTATGTTCGCGAATAAAAATACAAATACATTCGCAATCGAATTATTCCGTAGTTGTCTTTTAAGAAACTTATTTTTTAAGAAAACTTGATTGATAAAATATTGTTATAACCTATTTGTCTTTTTATCTAAATTCTGTTTAAAAGATTGTTTTTATAAATAAATTTACGCACCATTTTTTCTAAATCTATATTTCTATTACGTAAACTTTAACTAATAATGACACTCTAAATTCTATTTAATTTTGTATTTTTTAATTATTTTATTCAAATAATTAGTTTTCTTTTAAAAAAACTTACAATAATTTTTCTTAATTTATTTTTTAACCTTATTTCAACACTTTAGTTCAAAAAAAATATTTTTAAAAAAATATATAACACTAAACTATAACTTTGGCTTCTAAAAATTCTTTTCTATTTCACTTTCCATGTAAACAAAAAAATATTAAACAATAACAAAACTATTGGATTTCCTATGCTTAAAAAAAATTTATTTCACCAACAAAATAATTAACATAAAAATTATTAAAAACTCAAACCAAAAAAAAAAAAACAAAATAAATCAATCACATTCAGTCGCCCTGCATTTTGTAGACGTGATGTGGTCGTTGCCTCACCACCAACAAGATAGGCCAGGTATTAAAAGAAAAATAATTAAAATAAAAAGAACTACTACAACAACTATTAAAACAATGAATATTTATATATGAAATATTTTGCTCAATTATTATACACAAATATTAAAACATAAAGATAAAGATATTTTAATACAAATATTATTAATATATAAATTATACAAGGATTAAAAAGTAATGGTAAGTAATAAAAAAATAAATTTGTTTTAATTGACATTTAGGGTTTATAGGTTAGGAACTTAATTTCTTTAATATTTTATTTGTTTTTCCTTATAAAAACTTGTAAATTATTGTATAATACAATATTATAAATAATTTTTACAGATCTCAACAAATTTATGCAAATCAAAAATATTATGCCGTTAATACTCATGCTTTCGCTTAAGCGTTATTACAAAATGAGAAAACAATTTTAAAATCGTTATTGATTTCTATACTATGTATTCCCAAAAGTCCACATACAAATTTTTGTTTTAAATTTCAAATTTCACAAGCCACTTTATCCACAAGGGTGAGCTTTTTGTTTAATTTCTTTTAAAAATATAAATTTAAATTAAAAAAAAAAAACAATCCTACTTCTTCAACTCTCTAGAAAACGAAACGGCTTGTAAATATTTATTTTGACTTTCAATAAGCTTACAATAAACCAATTATAATGCAGTTTTAATTTAGTTTATATTTAATCTTAAAACTATTTGCTGTATAAACACTACTCAAAGTTTTTAAAAAAAACTTTGATAATGAACTTTGAACTCTTAAAATTTTTACAAATAAATTTCTAAATAAATCAGAAATGGTTTAAAGAAAAACTTTTTACACAGGACTTGTTTTAAAGAAAGCTCTTAAGAAGAGAAAGCTTTTTTTAAAAACTGTAAAAAATGCAGAATTTTCTAAAAAAACTCCCTCTACAAGACACGTTTCTGAAGAATACAGTCCACAAAAACCACTTCTCTAAAGATAACTGTCTACACGAAATACTTTTCTTATGAAAATTGTCTACACGAGACAATATTCTTAAATACATAATTCTGCGCAAAATACTTTTCTCAATAAAATTGTCTATACAAAACACTTTTTTTAAAAAAAATTGTCTTTACAAGTTAAATCTGTCTACACAACACATTTTTTTAAGGAAATTATATCACAAGATATTTTTGGAATAAAATTGTGCACTTTAAACACTTTTCTAAAGAAAACTAACTACACAAAACAATTTTCTTTAGATAACTGTCTACACATGATAAAAATTGTGTACACAAGAGAGTTTTCTAAAAAAAAATTGTTTTTACAGGTTATGTTTCTAAAGAATCATGACTACACACGTAATTTTTCTTAAGAAAATTGTCTCCCAAGCTAATTTTTATATTAAAACTGTCCACACAAAAAAAAAAATCATTTTCAAAAAACTGTCTACACAAGATAATTTTATAAGGAACCCTGTCTACATAAGACATTTTTTAAAGGAAGTTGTCCACACAAGACACTTTCTTAAAGAATTGTATACACAAGATAAATTTGAAAGACATTTTACTGAAGAATGATGTCCTTCTAACGAAAACTTTGTTTACAATGTCTACACAAGACATTTTTTTCATAGAATACATACTGTCTACACATGATACTTTTTTAAAGAAAATTTTTTTGCACAACACATTTCTAAAGAAAACTGTCTAAACAAGAAACTTTTCTAAAGAAAACCGTTTACACAATATACATTCCTTAAGATATGGACAGTTTTCTTTAGGAGTGTATTTTTAAACTTTCTTAAAAAATGCTTATTTCTAAAGGAAACTGTCTAAGGAAACTATAATGTCTACGCAAGATACATTCCTAAAGATATAGACAGTGTTCTTGAAACTTTCTTAAAAAATTCATATTTCTGAAGGAAACTGTCTACATAAGACACTTTTCTAAAGAAACCTATACACAATGTCTACACAAAGAACCTTTTCGATGAATAAATTGTTACTGTCTAAACATTATAGTTTTCAAAAGGAAACTGTCTACACAAGAAAGCAGTCTGCATAAGACATTTTCTAAATAAAACTGTCCACATAAGAAACGTGTCTACATAATTTTTCCAGAAGATACTTTTCTAAAGAAAGCTATTCAAACATGGTATACACAGAATACTTTGCAAAAGATAGCTGTCTACAAGACATATTTCATGATAAACTGTCTACACAAGATAATTTTGTAAATAAAGTTGTCTACATAAGGCATTTTCTAAAAAACTGTCCAAAAAAGATATTTTCTTAAAGAAAACTCTCTACACAATACATATTTCTAAAGAATAGCTCTGTTTCAGAAGACGCTTTTCTAAAAGACACTTTTTACACAGAATACATTTCTAAAGATAGCTGTTTACACAAGACATATTTCTAAAGGATAGACAGATTTTTTCAGAAGACACTTTTTTAAAGAAAGCTATTCACACAATGTCTACACAGGAAACTTTTCTAAAAATAGCTGTCTACACAAGACATATTTCTGAAGAGTAGACAGCTTTCTGCCAAAAGATACTTTTCTAAAGAAAGCTATTCAAACTATGTCAACACAGGATACTTTTCTAAAGAAAGCTGTCTACACACAACATTTTTCAAAAGAAAAACAGGAGAAAGCTATGTTCAAAAAATAGGCACGAAGGGTAACGATGACACTAAGTAAATTATTACATGGTTTAATGTGTAACGAAGCAATAACCAATTACAATTGCAATTTTTATTACCTGTAATTGTAATAAAAGTTTGCCAATTACAAGTAATTGTAATTTAGCGATCACTAATTACAAATTACATGTAAAGGAAGAACATTTTCAATAAGAAGTATTTGACATTAAATGTTTTTTTTTTTAATTTTAATAACAAGTAATTATAATTGACAAAACTTTAATTGCAATTGCAAGTAATTTTAATTTCAAAAACTTCAATTACAATTGCAAGTAATTGCAATTTAAAAAACTTCAATTGCAATTAAAAGTAATTGTAGTTTGTAAACTTCAATTACAAGTAATTGTAATATAAAAGCTTCATTTTCAAGTAATTTGAAAACTTCAATTATAAATAACTGTAATTGGAAAACTTCAATTACAAATAATTGTAATTGGCAAAACATCAGTTACAATTAAAAGTAATTGTATTACCCCCCAAACCTGAAAAAATAGAATTAAGAAGAAAATGTTTTAAAAAATTCTATTTAAAACAAAAATTATAAATCAAACTTCATTATCAAAGTTTTTTATGAAAAAAAACCTTGTTGTAATTTTCTCCTTTATTATTGAGTTGTACTATCTTCATATAACTATAAACATATTTATAAACTCTATATATACAAAATTTAAAAATCTCGTCTGTAATCGTGTAGTTAATTATAATACTATTGTTTTGTAATGCATTACTTTTGTGGTACTTTGTGTCTGCTTTCTTTAATTTAATAATAGAAAAAGTAAAAAAAAACCAAAACGATAACTTTTGATACTATTTCATCTTCCTGTAAGTTCTTAATCTCTAATACTACTACTTAAAACCCTCTTAAGACTGTTTATATTCTATATCTAATGCTTTTTTCCCCTCTACCCAAACACCAACTATGTATTTTCAAACACACGCGTAAATAGTAATAGTTTCACTGCTTTTGGTAAATAAAAACTTTAGCTTTTCTTGTATAATTTTTATTCCTCTTCCTTTAATAAAAAAATTTATTTATTTTTTTAGTAACTACATAATTTTTTTTTCAATCACACTTTATCAGTAAAATCAGTAAAAATTCTCTAAAAAAAAAAAGAAAAAAATTCATAAAAGAAACAAACAATAGTTTTTATTCGAATTTAATAAAAAAAATAGTGGAAAATGTTGAAATAAGTTGCAATTTGTTAATAAAAATTATTGAAAAAAAAATACAAATTTCCAAATTTTAATTACTTATAAATTTCAACATTTTCTAAACAAATCTGTAAAATTTTAGGATTTTAACATTTGCAATGAAAAAATAGAATACTAAAAACTAATTTTAAATATTATTTTTAAAAGCTTTTCATTAATATAAATTTATTTTAAATTTTCATTTTTCTTAACGAAAATAATAAAATTAAACAAAAAAAAAACAACAACAACAACAAAGATGGGGTCGAGGTCCTCGCCACGGTTCGTTAGCCGGTCAGCATCCCACCATTATAGATTATCGGACGGGATACATAAGGTCCCATCTTCGGTCACCCTCTGGCCGTGTGAGATGACTGATCTATCGCCTACCGGTTTTATACAAAACAATCACAATAAACAGCAGCAACAACAACAACATCATGCTCATCATCAATCACTACAACAACCACATCATTCCTCTTCACATCATCAGCAACATCCTCAACATTCTAGTCTTTCCCTATCGTCATCAGGTGGTGGTGGCGCTGTTGGTAGCGGTCATCATTCAAGTAGCCATAGCAGCAGTTTAAGAGCTCCTCCAGTTGGCAGTGGTGGGGGTCGTTTATTTTCCTATTTTGGCAATGATCATGAACATGAACGTAAAAAGTCGGAAACATCATTTTTTAATTTGGGTTTTCGTCGCAAATCAACCGTGGTTTACTATGCGGCCACTGACTAATACGAACCCCGTTTATCCATAAACTCTATTGGATGAATTGAATTGAATTTATTACCACAAACAACTACATGCATTGTAAACAAATCGGTACACATACATACAAACAGCCATCAAGCAAACAATTACAAACAAAAAAAGGGTAAGAATTATACTGTTAAATATAAAATAAATAATTAACAATTTAAATATACAAATACTAACACTTTAAACAAAAAATTAAATATTAAATAAATTTGATGTTAATTTTAAGATAATAAAATTAAAATTTGCAAAACAAACTAAAAATAACAACAACACACATTCTACACTCTAGATAATTGTTAAAACAAGATATTGAAAATATATGACATACATTAACAGTTATTGAAATTATGCTCAATTAAAACAAAAACAACAAAAAGAATATCAAAAACACAGCCAACAATCAACCCTTATATTTGAATTCTATAAAAATATATACCAAAGAAATAACGTTCAAAAAGGATCTTCTTAGTTTTGTGTGGCATATTTTAAGGATGTCAATTTATTGAGTAGATGATATCTTTACATATAAATAAACCCACAAAATATGCTTCTAATTTCTGTGATCTACAGTTGTGTTCTCTTCGAAATTGTACTACATTTTAAACCCACCATCAAAAAAGATGAGGGGTATATTGTTTTTGTCATTCCGTTTGTAACACATTAAAATATTCGTCTAAGACCCATAAAAGTTTATAAATTCTCTGTCTTTATTAGATTCTAATACGATCTAGCCATGATTGTCTTACTGTTGAAAGAGAAGTAGCTGAAATTTTGCACACATACTTTTAGTTAATGCAATTTGTTTGGCATTAAAAATGGGCCATTTCAGCCCCCATATAAGGCACGCTCTAAAAAATTGCTTTAACTCTCATAACTGGCTAAAAGAAATACATAGATGCTTCAATTTGTACAAAATTTCAGCTCACTAGCAAATTCTATATGAACGCTTAGAGCGGTGAAATTCGACACAAACCTGTTTTATAGGAATCTAAATCACTTTGTAAAATTTATAAGGAATAGGCTCACGATTGACCCTACCGCCCATATAAAGTCTCCTCCAGAATGTAACTTAAATGCTCATTCATAACTGTCTGAAAGAAACATCTACAGAGGCAATGTTTCACAGGAATCTAAATGTTTTCGTAAAAATTTGTAAAGATCAGTCTAAAATTGGTCCTTTTCAGAAAAACACTAACTGAACTAACTGAATAAAATTCGACTTAAAAAAGTGTAATACAAACATAAATTATTTTTCATAAATTTTACGAGAATGGGTCCATAATTGGTCATTAATAAAGATGTTTTGATGGTGGGTATATAAGATTCGGGACTGCCGAATATAATACTATTAAGGGCACTTTACACGATCACATGAAAAATTAAAATGAAATTCCATCAAAAAAGAGAATAAAAGTCATATGATTTATATTTTTTGTGTTTACACGATTGGTATAAAACAATAACAAAGTAAGATGAAAAAAGCTGTTTCACTTTGTTTGTATGTGTTTACATAAATTCAAAAAATGAAGAGAGCTCTCAATTTGTGATGTTATTATTACGATCCCATCCGTACTCTTCTACACAAAATTTTGACAGATCATATTACTTGTATGATCGTGTAAAGCCGACTTTACTTGTCAATTTTTTTTTTATATTCTACACTACTTTGGCTTTAACATTGCTCTCTTTGAAACACTAACAATATTATGAAATTCTTAATAACTAATTCCTGTATAAACATAAATCACTACCAATCGTATTAATCTTAAATTGACCCATGCTATGGTGTACATATAACCTCTTATAGAAAATTGGATTTCATAACAAAATTAAGGAAAAATTCAACATAAATTCTTTATCAAAAGCAGTAGTGGTGCACGAAACTTATTTCCAATCAGATACCGTAGTAACAAACATTATACTGTTTATATGTATAGATAAATCATGTTTTTTATATACTGATATAGGGTAAGAGGGTATAGGTCTGTCATCTATACCTACGTTCCATGTTCCCATGACCCAATTATTCGCATTTTAATTACAAATCTCAGCAATTTGTTTTTTATTCGCTGGTATTCTTTAGCAATTGAGGTCTGAGTGGAAGAACAACTAGCGTGTCATTGTCGTTATCACTTTAAAGCTATCAGCTTGATGTTGTTGGGTGTTAGAAAGTTTTGCTTATCACTCTCACAAATATTACAAATTACAATTTTTTGTAAATAATAATGTGATCTGATCAAAGTTCAATATGCAGCTCAGATGACACTCTATATGCTATATATAAGACAGTTGGAGTCCCTCGGGGTGATATACTAGAAATGATCTTCACATGTATGACAACAACAAGACTCGGATCCACCTGTTGGGTTTTTTTTTTAATGTGGGGGGGTGTGGTATGGAGTGGTAGTGGTTCTCAGTCACATTACACATATTATGCTGCGAAATTTTTCTAGGTGTGACCGTGTTTTTTGGTATTTTGATTAATCACCTTGAGAGAGAGGATTATCTATGTGGCACCACAATATTACCCCTCTCTGAGCTTTATCTATCCTCCTTAGTTAAGTGTTCATGAAAACTCTTATGATTTTATGATCGTAACTAATAATTTTTGGCCAATTATGGATCTGATTAGTTTCGTGTGCCCAGTTTAAAGTAACCTCCACACCAGAAGCATATCTTTCTTTGTCCTTATGCGGTTGCCTTAATGATGCTTTAAGCGTCTCTAACGAGGCGAGCACTCAATTACTTAATATATCGTAAAGACTTATTGTTTTTTGATAGTGTTTTTACTCAAATGTTTTCTTCATAATAGGTCTCTCTTTTTTGGGTTACCACGTACATCATCTCTTCGTCGGTATGTAAGTTATCTTCACATGTCAGAGTGCCGACCAGCAAACTCAGGGTTCCTAGTGGTCGTGTTTCGTTCGTCTGAGAACTCTCGTTATCCTTAGAGATTTTAGCACCTGTGCCTAAAACACTGTATCATATTTTTCTTTAAACACTATGACACTGTCGCATATCTGTGTCGGATGCAAATTGGGATGGCGATAATCAATCTTTCTTATTTCTGAAATCTTTAAATTGTTTTGATCAGGAGTCACATCTTCTGTCCTGCTCAATGGATAATTCTAGAATCTTGAGAATGTTTTACTCAAAGATTCAAGTTACACATATTATTCATCCATTGGTACAAAACAAATCCATCAAAATGGATTATCGTAAATTCATTCAGCAGCAATCGAAACCAATTATTACACACTGAATGACATGATTAGCCATACAAAACTTCAGCTGCGAATTACACAATCTGTACGTAATTCAGTTTGAATTCAAAGGCCAAATTAAGTAATTCAGCTGATCGTGGAAATATGGTAAGAGAGTGTGTTTTCTTGCATTTGCAATCTTTATTTTCGGTTCGGAGAAATTTTTAATTTTTGATTTCAAAAATGTTTGGCTAAGATTCTTTAGAACAGGTTTTTGATGAAATTAAACAACCTCGGTTTTTGTATTGTGTTAATTTCAAAACTTTTCCGATTAAAACAAATAATAATAAAGAACTATATATTTTCATATATAAAAATTTATTAAGTTTATTTTTAAAAACAAAACAGTTTAACTGAAAAAGAAATCAAAATTAACTGTTCATTCATTCATTGGATCTCTAAAAACAATATTCATTCCACCCATTAATTTTATAACTTCATACTAAAACTATATGCCAATTGTTTAAAGCAATTAAAAATAAATTAATAAATAATAATAAAACATTTAAATTAAGGACACATAATATATATATTTATATAACACAAATCAGTCTTATTCGAAAATGATTACACTCCGAATATTTTTAATTACCTATTTTAGGAATTACAAAGTTTATATAAGAAACTTAAAAATTTAATTGAATTTTTTATTTTAAAAATACAAATAAAAGTTGAAAGTTAAGAAATTATAATGATTTCGAAAATAAAATGGAATTTAAAGATCTGAAATTGGAAATTGTGACACATAGAAGATTCGAAAATAGAATTGAATTACGAATAGTTGGAAACTTCTAAAAAAATATCGAAAATCATTCGGAGCAGTTAACCATTACTAATCTCTCTTGCCATACCAACCAAATATTCTACTTTCCAGCCATTCCTATTTCACATAGTTCAATGAATTCATGGAAAAATTGTTGAACCCACCAACTTTTTAATCGTTTATATCTTTAAAACTAATTGACCAATTTCTATTTGGCATTAGGCATCGAAGAAAGTCTCGTGCATATATGTGCAAAATAACTTTTCTCCGACTAAGTTAAATTTGTTTTTTGCAAACCATTCCTGACGAATGTATTGTCTTCGAAGCAGATATTCTAGCGATCTTCAAAGCGACGGAACTTATACAAAATCATATCGATCCGGGCTTAATTGTGTCAATTTATTTTAATAGTCAAGCTGCTGTCAGAGCATAGGCTTATCACACGGTACATTCGCGATTGTATAAATGCCCTAAGGCACATTATTGGACTCTTTACCATTAGTGCCGCGACACTGCAATATACAAGGTATTGAGGTTGCGGACTTAAATCCACCCATTTGCTATTACTTTAGGCTGATATTCGAAAGATTCCGCAACATCATAAGCCAGTCTTGGAGTAGTCGACTGTATGGCCAAAACTTGATATGAGACTACCAAAATTGACACAGTCTAAGGATTCTGATAAATATGCTAAGTTAGGACCTTTGTCGGTTAGTGGGACATCAATACATCGGATTATTAAGGTTATGCGGAGATGAGGAAAGAGAGTAAATACAGAAATGAATTAGCTACAGTCCTAGAATACAGAATCTTGGGCTGATATGGCTTTTGTAATAGGTTGCATGACGTAATAAGGGGCTTCACCATCGCATTTTACTTGGTTTTGTCAAGGAATATGCATATTTTTATGGTGCATAACCATTCTAAACTTTACCTATACTAATTTAAATTTTTAATTGTACAATTAGTTTTGTAGATATAATTTCTTGAATTCTATAGAAGAAACGACAAGAAATTCGTCAGAGAAGTTGATAAAATGATAGAATGATAAAAAAATTCTGATGTATAATTGGATTTATAAGCTGCGTAAACGAGAGTGATGATAATCGCTTCTTTAGTGTCGCCTTTGTAAGCGAAAGAGTGGAAGCTCAAGAAACGAACTAAAGCTTTTTGGTCGTCTCTTCGTAATCTATTAGGTGACGATTGACTTCCTCGTAGAATAAGTACATGTTAAAATAGCTAATCAACTGGTCACTTAGGAGTAATCCTAAGTGTTAGGTTAGATATTTCGGAACTATCTGTTACTGTTTATTATAAGCAAGTAATCTATGTAAACAAGGGTGAAGATAGACACCTCTTTAGGATCGCCTTTCTAAGCGAAAGAGTTTACACTCAAGAAACAAACATAAAATTTTTGTCCGCTTCTTTGTAGAATAAGCTCATAAGCTAGTCACCTGGTCACTTAGGGGTATTCCTATGTGGTAAGTCGGTAGTTCGGAACTGTCAGTTACTGTTTATTATAAGCAAGTAATCTTTGCAAACGACAGTGAGGGTAGCCATATCTACGTCTATACGTAATCTATGAGATGACGAGTCAGTCGACACTTAAGTAGCAATCTAAAGCTTTTTGTCCGTCTCTTCGTAATCTGTGGGGTGACAATTGACCCTGGTCACAATTAGGGGTAATCCTAAGTGGTAAATCGAATAGGTAGTTCGGAACCATCAGTTATTCTTTATTATTAACAAGCAATTTATTTAAACGAGGGTGAAGATAGTCATCTCATTAGGGTCGAACGATTAGAAACTCAAGAATCAAACTATAGGTTTTTGTCCATCTGTATGTATTCTATGAGATGGCGATTGACTTCATCTTAAAATAAGCTGATGTTAAAATAGTGGGCTAACTCTAAAGCTGAAGGTTCACATCATGCGTTTCTACTCATTTTCGGATTCTATGTGCCTGTCAACAAACGTAGAATCCATACATTTGTATGCTGAAAGTTACAAGCACAAAAGCAAAGAATGCCTTAACGAGTAGAATGCTTAAAGTAGGAGTAGCGTTCCAAGCGGCGCACGAGCATGTCAACTGATTAATCTATTTGAATAAGATAAAATCAGTTAATTGATGAAAAAATAAATAAAAGCTTTAGGAAACGCGAAGTTTTTTTTTAAATGCAAAAAATTTATGCTTAAAAAGCGTAGCATGTAACTTAAAGCATAGAACGCGACTTATGAAAAGGTATGACGAAATTTTCAGATGTTGTCTCAGGTTTCTAATCATATCTCCGTTATTTATGAACCGATTTTGCTGATTTTAAATTCTTCTTCTTAAAAGCATGTCAAATTAAATTATTGAATATTAAGATACCAATGATATATCTGCCGCCTTCTGCAATGATTATTAAGTTAACAATGTTTATTAAAACTTATTTTTATATGGAAAAAGTGTCTTTAGAAAATTGCTTTCAACAGACATCTAAAATTATCGAAAATACTATATAGGATCTGAAAATTATATATTACACATTACAAGCAGAATGACAAACTTATACATAAACTTTTCACGAAGTGTAAAAGGTATAAAGTGAAATGAAAATCATTTAATTTTGGAGTAGGAGATCAGCAATGATATTAATTTGTTTTAATTAAAGAAATGACAGTTCTCAAGAACTAATCAGTAAAATTGTGTACTCATTAAGCCCACTCTTAAGTTAAGTGTAATACTGAGAAAGAATTTTGAATCGAATGAAACCAATAGATATTCGAATAGGGTCATATTTTTAAAGTTTTTGAGATAAAACTTAACAATTACTATTTTGTGATTTGAATTCATCTTGTGAATAAATCTTTCGACTTTTTATACTGTTCATATATTCCAAACATATTTCGAACAATGCAATCTTCAAGTATAACTATTGCGTTGGCAACATATCCTGTGTAAATGTCTGGCCCGATTTTAGAAACATATGAGAATTAATTTCAACTTTTGAAGGAATTGAACTTTGGTAAAATTAACATTATAACTCTATTAGCGATTTCTTACATACAATTTTGAATAAGGCTGATTATAGAAAGCAAAACAAAAAAAAAACATTTTGAATTTTTAAGAAAATCACAATAAAAAAAGTACTTATGTATACATTATTAGAAAGAAAAATAAACTATAAAATTAAATTAAAGAAAGAGGAAACATTAAAAATGATAAAGCACTTTAGACGCTAAGTAACACAATAATATTTAATAATAAGATAATAATAAAACAATTATTTAAATAAATAAAAATTAAATATGAATAAATAAAAATTAAATATTTTTCTGACAAATTGCATTTAAAATGAAAAGAAAAAACATAAACTTTTTATTCAAATTGTTAAAATTGATTTGCAAAAAAAAAACTATATTATTAATAAATTTTGAACTGAAAATTAAAAAAAAAATATATTAAAATTAAAAATAATAATAACAATAATTTGTATGTATATTTTTATGTAAGTTACAATATTTTTTTTATATGAATATAAAGAAAAAACAATAAATTATTTAAATAAAATAAATAATTTTCTTTAAATAAATTAAAGAAAAATATTTATATTTATTAAATGTTGTTAATTATGTGTGTATTTGTTATGTTAAGTTTTAGAAATATTAAGAAAAAATAAAAAAATAATTATTTTGAATTAAAATTGTTAATATTTAAGTTTTATTTTAAGTTTATTAGAAAAAATTAAGGTTTAATAAATAAATAAAATTAATTATTTATTTTTTTTACTTAAAATTTTGTTATTTTTTGAAATTTCAAAAAAAAATGAAAAAAACATAAACATCTCAAATCCCCCAATAATTTGTGATAATTTGGAATTAATTTTATATACATATATGTATGTAAAGAAAAACAAATTTAATTATTGTAAATGTTATTTTATAATAATAATAATTAATTAATTACTATATAAATTGATAGTCAAATTATTATTACAAGAACAAAAAACAAAATAATTATCTAATAAATAAAATTAATTGAAAGAAAGAAATCATAGTCAATATATTATCAAAACGAAAATAATAAATATTTTCAATTTCGAAATATGTATTAATATGAAATTGTCTTTAATTTTTATATAGATTTTGTAGGAAAAGAAATATTTATATATTTTTATAATTTTTATTATTTCTTTTAGAAAAAAAACTTATGCAAACTTTTTTTTGACAAAATTTATCCTTGGTCCAACTAAGTGTAGTGTTTTTTACCACGTTAAGCGGGCTTCACACGTGCTCACAAGTAATATGATCTGTCAAAATTTTGTGTAGAAGTGTTCGTATGGGATAATTTTAGAATTAATTTAGACGAATTCTAAAATTAGCCCTAGACTTATCATGATATTAGCCCATAGACTATTTTATAGATTAGTCCATTAATATGTTGTAAGTTAAGTCGTAGTCCTACACTATTCTCTTTAAATCAGCGCGTAGACTATTATATAGATCAGACCATAATATAATTCAAATTTCCCTTTTTTTTCCCCGCAGATCCGCGCCGATGTTATTTATAGTTTATTTTTAAAAATCAGTTGTAGTCCACAGATTGATTCATATATTACTCCATAAATAAGTCAAAAGACTAATCCATTTGTTTTAAATTGTCTGATCGAGGTGACCGAATGACAATTTCGTAAATGGTATGCGATATCTTTGATTCTGCAGTAAGGATGCATGCATGTAGCACCGTCCTATTGAAATTAAATAGGACGGTGCAAACCCGCAAAAGTCTGACATTATGTATATTCTAAGTCCTCATTAGATTTTAAAACAATCGAGCTATATCCTTCCATCTGTCAAACTGTTAAGAGCTCACTAGAGTATATCCAATAGAAACTACGTCAATGCTAACAAACACATTAAAATTTTGTGTAGAAGAGGACGGATAGCATCGTCTAAACGCAATATGTAATGAAACCATCAAAATCCAATATGAACTTTTATAAAAATCGTACAAACTCTTAATGTATAGAATATAGAAGAATTAACCATTAAATTTAAACTACAATTGGGAAGGTCTAGCAGATATTTATAAGTCTAATGAATGTTTCGAAGTGCACCAAAGACTTAGAAGATTAGAAAAGCAGTTCGTAAAGTTATTTACGAACTTTACGCAGAGTCATAGCTAATGCTGGGCTGAGGTCGTACAATCACTCCTTTTCTGCATTTCAATTCAAATCGAAAGTTTCTCCTTTCGCCAACTTCGGTATTCTGAATTTCGATTTGAAGCTCCGTCACTGCGAAGAACTGATTGTCGTGGGAACGCATGGTAGAAAGCTTTTGGTTCTTATAAAACATGTTAATGTTAAATTCACTGACGTACTCGTATTTTTAAGTTAGTAATGAGCGGTAAAGTCATATTCTAAAGAAGATTTTATACGGGCTGATCATATATAGACCGATTCTCACTAAAGTTAGTAGAGAGATTTTTGTGCAGACAAAACTTGTTAATGTCGAATTTAATCGCTGTACTCTCAAAATATATTTAATAAGAAATTCAGGAAAATTTTTTAAAACAAGTTCCCGTAGCCCAAATTGCCTGAAATGTAACAGCCGTAAGTACATCTGATTGTAATACAATAATATGTTCAAATATTCGAAGTTATTTTCGAAATTTTGTTTATGTTTTGTAATTAATCTATGTGTCATAAAAACGAAAAAAACGAAAATTCGAACTCGTGTTCGAAAAATTTGTAAAGCTGTTTGGCATGCAAGATTTCACCTAATGACAATACATAATAATATTCGGATATTTGTAATTAATTTCGAAATTCGAACTAATGTAATGAAAATTTATTTTTAAACAATTACTAATTACAAAGTAATGCTAATGATATCTCGTTAATTAATTAGTCGATATAATTATGTATGTAGCGGATAAAAGCAAATAAAAGTTCTCCAAGATGATATTGGACTCTTGTAAAAAGCAAGAATTAAAGACGACATGAAAGGTGTACATGACCAACTTTAAGCGTCAGTCCAAAACATTGTCTAAAAAGATAACGAAAACAACAAAAACAGTTCTAACATTTTGGGATCAAAAAGAATCCAATCAATTACCAAAAAAAGAAATAACGTCTGTCAGGTTTTCTACTCCAAATTCTATTAAACAAATAAAGAACAAATTTCAAATGCCACCCTAATAAAATTCTTACCATTTAAGTAAGCATATGAAAAATACTTCAATTTTTACGCTTAAAAATAAAAATTATAACAAAAATTCCAAACAAAAGCTTACAAATAAAATTTTATTAAAAATTCTAAAACGCTTTGAAAAACTAACAAATAAAAAAAGATTTAACAAAATTTTACCACAATTTTTATTGGTATTTGGTTAAAGTGGTTAAATTGTTATTTTTGAATATATTTGCGAAAAACGAAAACCAAAAGCTGTAAAAAAAACTTCTAAATAAAAAAAAAACAAAAATACAAATATTTTAAGTGCGATTTTTTTTCAATTTGGTGGTTTTGTTTTGAATATTGTTTTTTGTTTTAATTCGCTGAATTTGAAAAAGATTTTGAAAAAAGTGAGATAAAATTAAAATGTTGGCGCCTTTTTTCTTTGTTACCTTTAAGTTAATTATTTGTTAATTTCATTTTTCTTTTAGATTTTATTATTTCTATCACAAGAGGAAGTCAAGCTTAAAAAAATAACAACATCATGAATAAATACAGTGGTAAGTGTATAATTTATTTAAATATTAACTCTGGATAATGTATAAAGTGGAAAAAAAATAAATCTTTAAAAATGAATTCGAGAAAACAATGATCGTAGCGCAAAAAGGTAGAAAGTCTATATAAAATCCATAAAATTTCTCTCCAAATTGACACTGTCAAAAACCCAATATAAAAAGTCATCGTTTTTCAGTTTTTTTTTTTATTAAACAAAATTTAAATATTATTGATTCTTTGGAAGTCATTAAACATCACAAACACATTCACTAACTGCTGTTTTCTCTAAATGTAAAAGAAAATTTTCTTACAAATATATTGAAAAAAGCGAATAAATTTAAAAATTTATTTTCAATATATTTAAAACAATTAAAATGTTATTTCGATACTGTAAAAGCGGTCGAAGAGTTATTCTTTATAATGACTTATTGCATATTCTATTTGTAATAGAACAAGGCAAGAATATTGTATAGGTTTCAAAATTTTCAATATGCTTCTTCGCTGGTCCAAGAGAAAAGTGACAACTCACACTATATACGTATATAAGTGGTATGTTTTTGTTACTGCAAACAAACACGTTCTTTCACATTTTATATTGAAAGCAAAAAAAATAAAATAAATCCAATTTTTATACCCTACACCTCTTTAGTGAATTGGGTTTGTGCTGATGTTTGTAACGCATAATAATATTTATCCTATATCCACCTTTAAGTATACTAATCGGCTCAGAATCATTTTCTGATTTAGCTATGTCCGTCCGTCTGTCTGTCCGTCCATGTAAAACTTGTAATCAAACTACAGGTCGCAATTTTGAAAATAATTCAATGAAATTTGTACCCGGGGACAAAGCCTATTAAAAATGGTTAAGATCGGTCCATTATTTCCCTTATCCCCCATACAACTGTACCCACGATTAGGGCTTTTAAGTTCATAATTGCGTTTAATATACTCGGATCTCGACAAAATGCTGCAATACCCAGATCTATGGTAGCCTTGATGATCCTAATGAACTTTATTATAGGGCCTCTTTTGATCCTAAATACTGGCCTCCGGTAGGTAAGTGGTTAGTTTTCTAGTCTTGTAGACTGGGATTGTGGGTTCGATTTCCACCCGTGGCACTGGTTAAAGAGCGCACAACTTGCCCGATAGAGGCCAAGGTGTATTTCTTCGGATTTGATGTGTATACATCCTCCTTTCAAACTAACTAAATGACTTAAATATATCTGGGGCAAGGTACAACTTAGATGCTTTATTATGAAAAATAAATCACATTTTAATCGTATTATACGAATACATGGTTATTTCAGTGGCGTAGCTTCGAAATGCACAATAACAAAAGTTGCCAAACGTGTGAACGTACCTCCTCATAAAGTATTGAAACGAAATGAAAATTGTTCTTAAGGTTTCGTTTTTTTTTTATCGAAATATGTTTTTAACGATCGTTGCGTAACTAAATAAATATAAAAAGTTTAGGAATATATAGTCGGGCATGGCCGACCATATAATATCCTACACCATAAATATATTTTTAAAATTTTTATTTTTTATAAAGAAACTTTTATATTGAATATTACCATAATTCCGAAATATTTAAGCAATTTATTGATAAAAAAAACTAAAATTTCTAAATGATGCTATATATAGGTCAAATATGGGCTGATCCTCGGTAAATTTGGGAAAAGGATATATTTTTAAAAAACAGTTAGTTTTGTTGAGTTTCATTGCGATACAAATGGTTACAAGTCAATTTTACACGTTTAATACATTTTTTGAAGGGGGGTTTGTATGGGGGCTAGGGTCAAATAAGAGCCGATCCATACGAAAATCTGCAGTGTCATTTATACTCATACTCATAACTTATTTGTGCCAATTTTTAGAGAGATAGTAGAATATTTGACGTAATTATGGCGTAAAAAGTTCAAATCGTGAGGTACGGTTGTATGGAGGCTAGGTGAAATAATGCACCGATTTCAACCATTTTCAATAGGCTTCGTCCTTGTGCCAAAAAACATACATGGTCCAAATTTCATCAAATTATCTTGAAAATTGCGGCCTGTACCTTGCGCAGAAGGTTTACATGGACAGCCAGCCAGCCGGACAGACGGACGGACATGGCTTAATCGACTCAAAAAATTATTCTGACAAACAAACATCAGCATAAACGTATAATACCCTCCCCACTATAGTGGTGTAGGGTATAATGAGGGTGTTTTCAAATAATTTTCAAATTGTTATTAAATATTAAATATCTCCAAAATTCTTCATAATTAGGAATTATGAGAAAACTATAAAATTATTTACTTTAAAAAACTTTTCAATTTTGTTTTGATATGCTCCATCATACTAACTTCATACTTGCTCATTTTGAGGAGACAACCCTTTGGATCTATGTGTTTCTATCCACCGTTTCGTTGTTTAAAAAGAGGCATTATGGAATTCTCTCACCAATATTTTTTTAATACAGCTTTTGTTGCATTAAATTGTTTTGCGTTTGTCAGACTAACTACCTCGAGCTCCTTTCCTTTTAAAGCTATTACATCCTCCCTTTCGTTGCCGACTACTTCCGAATGGTATATTTCTGTTTTAGGGTCTTCAATATAGAACACCAGGGCCACATTGTCTACTTATTTAGAGACATCCATGACACAACGGATTCCTACTGATATTTAAATACTTATTGATTTAATTTCATTTATTTTATTAAAATTTGTAAAAGGTTTTATTGTGATTTGCTTATCGCAGTTTTTAATAAATTTATAAAAAATGTAAATATAAGTATAAACATTAAATAGTGTAAACATTTGTTTTTGTATATATAAAATTGCAACTACAAAACATAAAATGTATGGAAAAAAATACTATTCACTTAAATACTCAACGATTTTATGTTGTCTTTGTAAAAATGTTGCATATGAACTAACATTCATAAATAATACAAACGATTTTAGTAAATTTACAACATAATTTAATATTTTTTCGCAATTTGTTATCAAAAAATGTAAATTTATTTTAAAACAAGGCACAATGTTTTTTTTTGATTTTAAACTTAAAATTAACATTTAAACAATACGTTTAAATATAAAAAATGGACGGTTTTAGTATTTTATAACGAACGTAATAAACTATAGTTATGTGTATACAAACAAGATTATTAGAGAATTTAATTCAATGATGTATTGTTGTGTTATTCAATATTAAAAAACAGCAGGAGTTTATTTAAGTTTTTATAGTAGTTGTTGTTGTTGTTGTTGCCGTTATTAAAATCTTAAGCATTTCTATAGTGTCCTTTTTTATGGAAATGTTGAACAATAGAGGGTTCATTGTTTTTAGTTATTGGTCACTCTATAGATGATAAACTCTTCTCTGTTGTCTTTAGTCTGACGATGAAAAATGTGTGAAAATATTTTGAAACAAATATTAGACAACAGCCGTAAGTTTTTTTTGCAATTTTTTTTGATATCAAATGTTTATAAAAAAATGCTTTTTTAAATCATAAAAAAATATGTGTATACGATTTTTTTTATTTTGCAAAATTTACTATGACCAAAACCAAGTGGTAAACTGGTTTTTTGCAAAAGGATCTTTTAAGAAAAGTCTTTGTGGAAAAAGTTCTCAGGCTATGATAATAAAAGATGAGGATGATCATAGTCATCATCAAGGCACAACAACAACAAAAAGCCCGTTACAAAAAAAACTCAACTTAATGAAAAAAGAAACCCCGTCATTTTTCTAATAGAGGAAGTTCCTTTTTATTAATGGCAAAAGAGGAAAGAAATCAAAATTAATGCACACATGAAATAAGCAAAAAAAAAAAAAAATAAACTTTATATAAAAATTCTTAACGGTCATTGCTGCGTGTTGTGGTGGTGACCATTAAAGAAGGGGTGCAAAAAACCCAAGTAACAACCCTCCTCTCACTCAAGGCTGCTGCTGCTGATGTTGTGGCTGTTGTGTGTACCTCCATCCAGTCAAAGTTTCTTTACTTGCAATGATTTCTTGACAATCTTAAGATATTTTATGATATTAACAGGTTTCGTTGTCGTTTTATTTTTCTCTTTTAGATTGTAGCTTTTCTGTGGTGCTTCCTTAAAGTTTATTGTTGTTGCTACTGTTAGAAAATTATTAAACTACACAGACACAGCTGTTCATTTAAAACTTCATGGTTATTAAAAATAGATTTTGTAGTTTTATAAAAAAAATTGCTTGTTTTTCTCTCATTTTTTTGCGTTATTTTTCAAATATTTTTAAACATTTTTTTCACAATTTCCGTTTTGTGCTTTTTGTTGTTTGGGCAGTAAAAGCAACATCATAAAACTTTTTATTCAATAGAAAAAAAGAGTAATACGAGCTAAAGAGAGGCGTTAAAGGTTTTTTTTCAATATTATCTTTTTTAACTATTACCTTTTCTATGAGAGTTTCTGCAGAGTGTTTATAATTTTGAACATAAGTTATATGATGCCTTGACAAACTTTTTAAAAAGCGTATTTTTGTTGTTGTTATGTGTTTTAGAGAAAATAAAACACAAAAAAAGCATGACAAATAATGAGATTCATTGTAATAGATTGTGTCTACAACTTAATCGCTTTGGATAAATGATGACAATGATTTTTTTTCTATTTAAATTAAAAATTCACAAAAAAACACCAACAAGTTGCTATAAAATATTAGTTTAAAACAGTAGAGTAGCCTCACATCTACAATCTATTATGGTTTAAAAGAAGAAGACACATGAGTGACAAGTTTTTCTTTCCTTAAATCTAAATGCTGTTGTTTAATATACACATATCTATAATTTTAACTTAATTTGTTATTTGAGATAATATGCTTATATGTTTTTGGACGGATTCGTTTCTTACTTAATTACTAAAAATAAACTACAAAACTACACACATGTCTTTTGCTTTTGCTTAAACTCTTTTTTTTGCACGTTTGCCTAATGCAATGAAAAGAGCAAAATAAAATTTTACCTTTGTCTAAAGCTTTTCATCTGAACTTATACAGTAAAACCAGTGTTAAACCCAAAAGTGCAATGATTAATGAGGTGGCTGCTTGTATTGCTGAAGCTCCAGCTAAACGACATTTAAACATATCATAACGTGTTTCTTTGTCGGCAACAATATTTTGGAATTCAGCTTCCACCAGTTGGCCATCGTAATAGGTGATTAAATCTTCGAAAGGATATTCATAACCCTGTAGACATTCACATTTATAGCCACCCGTTTCGTAGCCACGTCCCATAATAGGCACACACTAAAATAAAAATGTTTGTTATAAGAAATTTGTGGTAAAGAAAATAATGTGTGGCATTTCTTTGGAAAATAAACTTACATATGATGTTTTCTCATCACATTTGTGGGTATTTTTAAAGGCATTTGGTTCATAATACCAGTCTGGACATTGATTTATATCTAATTGCATTAAATCCATGGAAACAGCTACCACTCCTCTATAGATGCAAATAAAAAGAAAATATTAATTATTATTAAAAATATTAAAAACTGTGTTTCTTTCTAAAGATTTTTGTTTCTTTTTACGTTCATTTACTTAAAAGAGTAAGAAACATTGGAAACTTTCCGCAAGGATTACATATGTACCTTTTTTGAAATTTAATAAAATGTTGCTGCGAAAAGCAGAACACAATTTTTTTTTTTTTGTAAAAAAGTAATAATGAAACATTATTTCATATTTAAATAGATAGATAGACAGATAGATAGATAGATAGATAGATAGATAGATAGATAGATAGATAGATAGATAGATAGATATATAGATAGATAGATAAATAGATAGATAGATAGATATATAGATAGATAGATAGATAGATAGATATATATATATATAAATATATAATATATATATATATATATATATATATATATATATATATATATATATATATATATATATATATATATTATATAAATATAATATATATATATATATAATATATATATATATATTATATAAATATATATATATATAGATAGATAGATAGATAGATAGATAGATAATAATAGATAGATAGATAGATAGATAGATAATAATAGAAGAAGATAGAAGATAGATAGATAGATAGATAGATAGATAGATAGATAGATAGATAGATAGATAGATAGATAGATAGATAGATAGATAGATAGATAGATAAATAGATAGATAGATAGATAGATAGATAGATAGATAGATAGATAGATAGATAGATAGATAGATAGATAGATAGATAGATAGTTCCTCTAGTTCTTGAACGCACAATAATAGCTTTCATCACTGATTTTTGTTCAATTTCTTCCATTACGGAAGATAATTTTTTCAGTTTTTTTTTTTAATTTTTTCCTCCGACTCCATGAACATGTTTCGGAACTAGAGGTATTAAAGAACGGGTTCTAGAAGTTCATTATTTTTACATTATTATTACTGATTCCATTAACATGTTTTGGGACTAGTGGTACTTAAGTGCGTGTTGTATAAGTAATGGCGATATCACTGGTTTCAATGTTGTGCTTATAAAACTTTAAAGAGGTTCTTTGCACGCGTTATTGATAGTTTTTTTGGAACAAGTTCTGAAATTTTTACTGTGATTGAAGAGTTTTCCTAGACAAAAAAAGATTTACAATAGCAGACTTCTTTGATGATTTTTACTTTTGTGTAAGTGAATCTGTTTATAAAATTTTAAAGATCTTTTCAACATTTTTGGAACAGAAAACTTCAACATTTTTGTTGTCAATTTTTTCAGAATTTTTCCCTTTACAATCCTTTTTAGTTTTTACTTAAAGAACTGTAGAAACTTTCGTTTTAAACAAAAATAGTCTCTTTACCAAATGTAAATATACGAATTTCATAATTTCTAGTTTTTTTTAAACTATATACTCTAACCATTTAAAACTATACTATAACATGTTATATAAAAGTCATAAGTTACTAAAACTGTCATCACTGTAGTAAAAAAGAAGAAAGAACCCTTGATGAAATGCATAAATTATTTATTACTTTAAAAGATTATTATAACCCGCTGAAATTATTAAGACATAATCAAGACAAAACATTTGAAAACAAATTGAAATGTCCAAAGTAAAATAAAGAAACAATGACCCCTTTAGAAAAAAGCCCCGAAATAACAGAAATTCTCTTAAGAAATACAACACGAACCAAATAAGAATTAATAAAAACAAGCCCGCATAAATAGAAAAAAAAAAACAAAAAACAACTTGAAGAAATAGTAAAAAAATAGATAAATAAAATTAGGGATGACTTTTAAAAATAACAATAATAGAACAATACAATTTTCCACTATTTTAAATTTTAACAAAAAACAACTTCAACATAAAGTACCCCCTTTTTTCCTCTCTCTTTGCCAGCAACATTATTATTATCATCATTATGTTTACTTACTTGAATTCCAGTTTAACTTTAAGGCTATCCCAGCCAAAAAAGGGTGCTGCATAGGTCACAAGCCATTTCTTAACATAACCATTACAATCAAATTGTGGTTGTGTCCAGAAGCCATGTTTCAAACTTGCCGCACGATACGAATTAGGGTAATGTTCATATTTCTGACTGTATTCACCTGTCTCATTGTGACGTATTTTGATTTTCATATAAAACGTTTCCAAATCATCAAAGTTCGTAGACCAACGTTGTTTTAAAAACTTGAAATAACTTCTTTCGGTATACAATTCATGAGTCTTATTCAAACGTGCTAGATCTTCTACTTTAAATTTACGTGTATTTAATTCAGTTTTATAGGCATAGGGTGCGAAATAGGTACGATTGGTGAATTTATTACGTTCCCAAAGTGTGGCAGCCGACCAGACTTTTGTGTCACCCAAAACAATAGCCAATGTTTCACCAATCATTTGATCTTCAGTAAGTGGTTTATCGGCCACACGTTTACCCGAATATACTTCATTGGGATCAGAAACCTTTTTGTAGAAGTTAAAAAAAAAAAGAATAGTTGAGTGTTTGTATATGAAAGAAATAACAGCGTGAAAAAGAAGTGTAGTTTTAAATAAGGAAAAGGTATTGAAATAGATAATAGTGTAGATAGTTAAAACTAGTCTATAAAATAGTGTGATGATATTCTTATTTTTTTGTGTTTTAATAGCAACTAGTTTTTCTTGATAATAATAAAATAAAGTCTTTGATTGTTGTTGCTTAAGGATCTCAATTTGTAAATTTAGGTTTAAATGTCGTTAAGTTTCCGTTTTTATCATCCTCATTATTATTTCTATTATTTCAAACTTTTTTTATTTCTAGTTCGTAATATTTGTTTAAAAGATTTTTCTAACAACTTGTGCAAATAGTTTGGCAAAAATATCTAGTTTTTCATGTATGTATTTTTTTTTTTGCTAGAAATATTTCAATATTTTTAAATAAACGAAATATTTATTTGACACTGCATATTTAACTACCACAAAAACAAGTTGTTAAACATGAGATTAGGCAAACGGAAAACAAAAGAAGATATTTGAGTAGATATTTATTTTTCAAAAAAAAAAGAATTCCTTAAAAAAACATTTTATAAAGCGTGAAAAATTTTCATTTACACTTCAAGAGTTTTGCTAGAGGAAGTGGTGTCAGCAAAAACAAGAAAATCAAAGAAATTATTAACACTTCTAAACTATAATTAAGTGTTGAAATATGAAAAATATTATGGAAAGTGAAGGTGAGAACTTTTTTTGTTAACTTCTTGCTAAAGTAACGTATTTTGGAATTTTGAATTTGTTTTGTGTTGTACATACCTGCAGAAAAGCACTAATGAAGTTAGCCAGACGTACTGCCATTTTAGCTTCATTTTCGAATTGATCTTTAGCGCCAAAACTAACATCACTACGTAAAATTAAATCTTGTGGATGGAAACTATAATGAAAAAAAGAAAACATAATAAAATATCTGAAAAAACATAAATTTATGTAGCGATTATGTATGGCAACCGAACTTTAGTAACGTTGCCCGTCTCAAAATAACAGAATTATTTTAGTTTAGAAAACATTCATTATATTTATAAAGAGTCCAATCTAAAACACAAAAATCGTTTAGTATTCACATCATTTTGGCATCACTGGCAACCAAAATACATAATCGATACATTTCTGACCAAAAACTTACTCTTTGCAAGTTCTATAATTAACACTATGTATAAATTTCAAAGCTTGATCTATATTCAAATTTTCAGCATGTAAAGCTTTGGCACCAGTAGAATAATTACGATATTCTCTATGTAAATCTAAATATTTTTCACGCACATGATAGGGTGCTCTATTCCATTCTATGGGAACTTTTTGAATCCCTAAAAGAAAAGCAAAAAAAAAAAAGAAATAAACAAATATTTTGGAAAGTTTTCATACAATTACTTACAGCCAATTTTAAGACAATCATAATCATTATAATATTGTTCAGCAGATGCTCTTTCTATTATTTCACCCAAATAGGGTCGCCTTACGACGTTAGGCAAACGATGACCCGGTTTACAACGACATTGATAACCACCTCGCCTAAAGCCCCAGCCATGCAGCGGTTCACATTCCGTCGTTTCTTTTTTACACCGCGCTGTATCGGCAAAATGATTGGGTCCCTTGTTGCCCTCACCTTTTGGGCATTGATTAATGTCCAGCCTTTCAAAATCCATTTCGAGCACGGCAATGGCAGTGTATCTAGAAATAAAGTAAAATATTTTATAATATTTTCTTAAATATAGAATCAAACTACGTAAAATTTTTACATAGTTCTAATTGATTAAGAATGTAGCTATAAGAAGGTACTTTTTTAGTTCTTTTTTTATTTTGGATTTAGAAACATAAGATCTAATATCAAGAAGGTTAAGTGAATGAGAATATACAGAAAATAATCTTTTTCAACCTTTTTGAATCTTTGAAAACGTACTTCATACCTATATGAATTAAAAACAATTACTCACTTTGGATATTCAATATGTCTGAATTGAGTATGTCGCGGATATATATCGGCAATGGGAACTACAGCCGATACCAACCACTTGTTAGAACGACCACAATCAAAATAAGGTCTTGTCCACTTAATAGGACCAGGATCTTCATCAGCTCCGGGCGGTCCATGAAATGTAAACGTTTCATTTGTATTATTTGCATAACGTATTTCAACTTGATATGTAGTCTTAGTGTCATGACGTCCCTCAACATCATCGGGTAGCCATTTCTTATACCATTCATTTATTTTATACAAATCTGAGGTATAATCCTGTGACACTGACTCCGGTGGATGGGCACCTAAATCTCGTACATCAAAAGTATTCCAGGTGGAAATCTTTTGTAAATGTATGGGATCATTGAAATCATCCAAACGGAATGTTCTTGGTCCAAAACGTGGAAAAGTTTTATTGAAGAAACCTCTATACGAAGAAGTATACGAACTATTGGGAGCAAAATATATAGCTGAGGCGTTAATAGAGGGATTCGCCGAGACATCTGCCACGGTAGAGAGGAAGTAATACATCATACCAGGATCATAAGTATCATTAATGGCAGGTCTTATAAAACGAGACTGTAGAATATAACTCCAAAAAAAACTTCTACTCAACGCCATGTTGTGCAGATGCAACAGTGCGGTACGATTTGGAAATATGGGATTTATATTGATTTCTTTAATGTCT
Organism: Lucilia cuprina; assembly: GCF_022045245.1. Taxonomy (NCBI): domain Eukaryota; kingdom Metazoa; phylum Arthropoda; class Insecta; order Diptera; family Calliphoridae; genus Lucilia; species Lucilia cuprina. Next base: position 33,837,033 of record NC_060952.1, read on the forward strand.
GGCTTATGAGACACTGTATCCTCTGGCAAATACAAATCGCTGACATGTTGTATGGGACAATTATCGGGATTGACTTTATCAAATTTTATTTTAATTTCATCGAAAGCATCACGGGCTTGCCACTCAAATTGTGCGAACACACCCACAAATAAGACCAAGACAAAAAGCAACAAGCTCCTGGCCAGAGCACTAGTTGCAAACATTTTTCACACACTTTTTGCTGCAGTGTTTGGAAAACAAACACTTGCGTCGTTTAAATAAAAATTTATAAAATTTTAAATTAAACACAAATTAAAATTAAATTAAAACAACAAGCACGCCTTTACAAATCTATTGTATCGCAATTGACTAATTTCCAAAATGACACTTGTCGACGAACTACGCCCTCATATTAACGGCGGCGGCGGCTGACACTAAAAATATCGGCGGCGGCTTAAAATCGACTGTAAGCCGGCTAAGTTTTCATATACGCTTAATTTTAAAATTTTCAAAGATTTTAAATAAAAACGGTATCCGAGAGATAAAAAAGTGGGACTTTGTATATAATTTATAACAATGAAGTAGAGCAAGCACAAAAGTTGTGTGAGAAATTATGCAGGGATGGAAAAAAATTTTAAAATTAAAAAAAGAAGCTGTAGCTATTGCGCATGTTTTGTTTAACTTTGGCAACTCTATTGTTTGTTTATGTTTATTTTAATGATACAAACATTCCTTTGTTGACACAAATTGGTTGGGACAAATGTTATTATATTATTATTATTATTATTTCTTGTAAAGATACTTAATAATTTACTTCATTTTATATTTTTACTATGAATAATTTTATTAATTAATTAGTATATAGTTACAGTATAGTTACAATTGTAACTATACATTATTATGCTTACTAAACACATCTCATCAACAAGTGCTTATGACGTCACACTTCGTTTCATTTTATTATGTTCCTTTTAAAAGTGATGCCATTTTATGTAAATAAATTACAATTAGACTGTTACTTTTAAATAAAATTTTAAGAGAATATTTCAAGAATTATCATAATTATAATAGCAAGAAATTACTAAACGTTAGATTGTGACTATTTTAATAGTCCACTACAACAAATTATTTATCTTAAAAGTGATGTCATTTCTTGTAAAAAACTTCGAATATATTTATATATTATTTATTGTAAACATTTCAATAATTTTAATAATTATACTGTATGAGAAGTTAATTTTAAGCTATAACAAAAATTTATAATCAAATAACAATTACACGGTTGAGAATAAAGTTTTTGTGATATTTCCGTGTATTTCTTTAAAAATTACAGAAATTAACTTAAATTTTTGTTTTTTAATTTTTTATACCCTGATATGTGTAATACCCAAAAATATTGGTCCTACACCCTTTTTAAGATATACCAATCGGCTCAGAATCACTTTCTGATTTAGTTATGTCCGTTTGTCCGTCTGTCTGTGTGTCCATGTGAACCTTGTGCAAATTACAAAACTTAGTTTTATAGAATTCCAAATGATACTGCCAATTTTTGTTATTATCGGGAGTCATTTAACTCTAGCCTCCATACAAACTCCCCCTCTAGAAAATGACCTGAAGGTCAAAATTTACCTTTGAACACTAATAACACGATTAAATTCTATATAAATAACTTTAAAATAAACGTTAATTCCTCTATCATCATTGATAAGGATAGGCGCATATTAACTCCTACTCCCCTATGAGCCCTCTTGTACAAAAACTCTTTTTTTAAATCAAACAATAATTAAAAATATTCCGGATTAAAGTTAAAATAAAAATTTAATGTTTATTTTTAACAAAATTAGCCATGCTGACTGGTGTAGGGTATCATTCATACTTGTTATAAAATTTACACACATTTTGTCAAGATTTTATAATTGGCATCTTGAAAACTTTTCATAATTCTCTATTAACGTTTCTCTATATAAAAAAAACAAAAGACGGCAACTCTTTACACCTGTTACTACAGCATTGCCAGCTATAAAAAAGCGAGGGTGTTTTCTCAACGTTCCTACGAAGTGAAACAATAACAAGCTGAACCATTGTGAATGTTTAAAGAAAGAAAAAAATAAAGTGTAAAAGCAAAAGATATATACGGTTTAATTTTAAATTAAGCTTTTTTGTGGTGATTTAGTAGAAATATGTTTTTAAATTCGTTTTTTAAAATGTTTATTAACTAAAAAACTAAATTTGTAATTGTTAAAATAGTGTATAGTGTTAATAATTTAGGTGTAAATTAAAGGAGCTAAAAAGCTGCGCAGAAAAGACGCCATTTGACCAGAGAGCTAGATAAATTATTAAAAAAAAACTGATTAATTTGTTATCAACAACTAAGGTAAGTAGTTTTTTTTATATTATAAAACTTTATTCATTGTTTAACTTGAATTATATAGAAAAAGTTGAAATTTCTCGTGAAGTCCTAGGTTTTTATCGATCATGTAACGGCACTTGTATTATTAGAGGCTTGGGAAGGTATGCCTATGATAGTGATGCGGTTATTTAACTTTGCAATTTATTTTACTTTTAAAATTAGTACACAATTTTTGTTTTATTTTTCTTTTGTTTGTATTTTCCCTTTTATATGGTTTTATTTTGAATCCTTTTCACTATCGTTGACTATCAATCTTTATGCACTGACACTATCAATTGCACTTTTTTCATCTTATCCAAAATAAATGGTGTTGCAGCCGCACATTAGTGGTTTTACTTTGTATTTATACTCTGCACTACAGTAGGAAAGTAGGAATAATGTGGTTGTTCTGTTACTTGTAACGCATAAAAATATTGAATATTTGCACACTTTAAGGAATATCTATGACAGGATTAGAAAAAGGCGATATATTCTCCACATAACCTACAGCACTTAAATATTGAATCTTTGCAAAAGATTCAATATCAGGATTTAGAAACAGAGGATCTATTCTCCACATGACCTACAGCGGAATTTTTTGCTGATTATTTTCAAATCTAAATCTTATTTTTACAAAAGTTAAAGATAGCGACTGTGTTCCTCGATTACGTTGTTTTCACAGCTGAATTTATAGATACACATTTAGAAACGAAATAAAAATATTTTAAAATACGCATTTAATTTTAATGCAAACAAATGTTAAAAACAATATTTTTAAATAAGACTTGTTAATCTAAATTCAATAATATTAAAAATCGAAATTTTAATTCATAAAAGCTTAATAAACTTATTGATGGTTTATTGTTGTTGTTGTAACAGTTCGACTGTGGCCGATAGTTCTTTCCTGGGTAATAAACTTTTGGTTAATACAGCTGTCGCTGGGTTGATAATCTTTGGCCGAGTATGACTCGAGTCGTTCCAACTTCAAAAAGTCGTGGGAACTTCAAAAAGTGTTCAACTATCTATAGTTTATGGTGTAACGTATTAAGGAGTATTCTTCACCAACTATATTTTTTTGTGTCTTTTTATACCCTGCACTACCATGTGTGTCAGTCCGTCTGTCTGTAAACCTTTTGCGTATGCTACAAGGTTCAAGGATGAACGCTATTGAATAAAAATGTTTGAAAACGGTCCATTATTTCGCCTAGCCCCCATACAACCATAACCCCTGGAACGGGCCTTTATTCTCAAATTTACGTTAAATGTTCTATTATGTCAACAAAAAATCTGCAAAACTTAGTTTTATAGAACGAGAAATGATACTACTGATTTTTATAGTGACCCTTTGATCTTAGCCCCCATACTAACTCCCCTTCAGAAAATGTCTGGAAATGTTGATGTTCACTTTTAATTTCTAATAAAACAATTAAAATCTGCATAAATAACTTTGAAGTAGACGTAAATTCCTCTACCAACATTGATAAGTTTAGGCCCATATTTCCTCTACTCCCCTATGAGCCCTCTTGTAGAAAATCTCTTTTTTAGTAAAAAATAAGTAAAAATATTCCGGAAGTTAAAAAAACAATTAAATGCTTTATTTTTTACAAAAAAAATCCATATATTGGTGTAGGGTATCATATGGTCGGCCATGCCCGACATTCATAATTTTTTATTTTTGGATTTGTATGTTCTTGCTGTTTCAAATGTAAGAGAATTCAATGGATATTTTGTACTTTTTCTCTCTTATATTTTATGATGCTATATTTTATGGTAAAAGGATTTAGGTTATTGGGGTCAGAATTAAAGTTTTTATTTTTTTAAGATTTTTGGATGACACGAAGTGTCGGAGTGTTAACTTGTTAATGTGTATGTGCGAATATTAAACATTTAATACAAAAATGTTTATGTGAAAATGTGTCTAGTTTTGATAATCTTAATAAAGAAAGAATTATTAGGAAAACTTTTTAAAAGATTAAATGTTTTATAAAACGTTTGATTTCTATTTGTTTCCAAATGCCCTACAAATTTCAATACATTTGCATAATACACAACTCAGTGCTATACAGTGGACGTCCAATAGTACGTACCCTCTTTATTACGAATGTCCAATAATACGAATGGCAATATTGTCGCATTGTCTACTGTATAGTACAAATCAGAGATGGGGATAGTGCACTAATTTTCAACTATCACTAATTATTAGTGGTAGTTCAAAATTATTCACTACTTTTATTTATGTTTAGTGATGAATTGAAAAATATAAGCCTCATTCAATAATAGTGATAGTGATATTTAAAATTTTTAACTAAAAATATTTTAAAAATAGTTAAAATATTTGTTTTTTGCAGCCTAGTGAAATAATTTTTTCTACACTATATTATTAGTTCAAAAATATTCCTGCACTATTTTTTTTTCAACAGAGAAATGTTTCACTCATTTGAAAGTTTAAGTTAATAGGACAGTCTAGAAATTGTTTAAGTCAACCAAAAACTCATTGGACGAATATTATTAATAAGTAAACCGTTCATTATTTACAAAGGTTCCAAGCTATTGCCTAAAAAACATCCAGTAACCACATCATTTTGGCAACTGGCAACGCAGATGAAGTGGCAATCGAGGTATAAAATTAACCAATTAATTTAATTTTCCGAGGAGAGTTCACCATTCTGCTAAAGAAAACATCATTATACTTGAGCAGAAGAAGGCAAAATTTTGGAATGTAGGTGTTTCAACCATTTCTTTTTAAAGCATGAGATGTTGTTGGGGTAACTGCATATGTAGGGTCTATCATAGTGCCATCGCTAACAAAATCTGTATTTTCCATTATATATATAAAAAAAATAGTGCAAAGGAAATTATTGAAGCTTTTTTCTACACTATCACTCAATTGAGTTATAGTTAAAAAAATAATCACTAAAAAAATATTAGTGCTAAAAATATAAGCTTCACTACCACTAAGCTCCAGAAAATTAGTAAAAAAATATATTTTTTGAAACAATATTTAGTGTTAGTTTAATATTGATTTAACTAATAATTTAGTGCACTACCCCCATCTCTGGTACGAATAAAGTCACAATTTTTCTGTTCGATAGTACGAATAAACATAATAAGTAAAATGTTATTTATATATCTATGAACTGTCAATTTTGAAAGTAGTATGACTTTATATTCCAATGGGTTTAAGCATTACTATATGTGATCCTTTAACTATTTCAAGTTTTTAACAGAAAATTTTAAATTAGAGAATTGTTTTTGAAAGTGATATATTCCATTCAAGTTTCTAATAAAAGTTTTATATAATCAGAACATGTTTAATACATTTTAGAACAGATATGTACATGCAAATTGTCTTTAGCACACATATTTTTAAAAACATTAAAGTTTAAAACCTTCTATAACTCATTTCAACCATTGGACTCACGATATTTTCAAAATTAAAAATTTGTATACGTAAATATATCCCTTTTATGCCTGTATATGTACAAGAAATTTATTTGAAATAATACACATTTATTATATTTTGTTTCGTTATGTAATTCTTCGTGAAAAATAAAACAAAAATAAATAAAATCCAATATTTTATGTTTATTATTTGAATTTAAACATTAAAAATGTGTTGTTCAATAATACGAACTTTTCGGTACAACGAAAGGGCCTGACACTATATAATTCGTACTAGTGGACGTCCATTGTACTTAGACCTAGTTCACACTGGAAAACTTATGTTGAGAAACTTTTGATTTTGTGTGTGAGAGAAAGAGATGGTTGATATTTCTTACTCTTTCTCTCACACACTAAAATCAAACGTCTCCCAGTGTAAAACAGGTCTTAGTTGTGTTAGTTTACTAAATTTGTATTAGAAAAAAAGTTACAGCAATCCTTTTGCAGAATTTCGTTAACCTCTTTAAACTTCCTGATTTATAAAATATATCTAAATATTTTACCTTTAAAATATACAAATCATTTACTAAAATATCTTCCCTCCTTAATTTGTTCGTTACTTGGTTCATTTCTCCCCTAAAAAACAGAGGTATATTTTTTTTAAATTAATTATGACATCTTTTGTCTGTAGACACATTATTATTTAATTGAAGTCCCAGACAAACTGAAGCAAATAGAGAAATATATTTTCATGTCATGTCAAAGCTACAAATCCCAATAGTAGAAAATAACAAAAGGCCACCAACAAAATCGTATCAAGTAAGCAGTTCAGTTATTTACTCACTCATTCATTCAGCTACTGCTTAAACTGCTGTGTCACATTTTTAAGCTAAAAAAAAACTATAAACATGACATTTAAAGTAGTCACTCCAATCTGGTGTATAAAAATGTCTTTATAAAAAAAAATATTTTTCTTTTTTATGTTTCCTGTGTTGGATTTTTTTCTAATATTCCTTAGCGAAATGTAGTAGGAAATAAAGTTAGATATAAATTGAAAGAAATAATAAGCTATTTTACAAAACAAGATCTAAAATGACCATTGGATGTTATATGTGAAGTTTAGTTGTACTACTTTTTAAAAATACTGTTTGTTGTGTAAACCGAATAATAATTTTTCTCTTTTTATACTGAGTACACAAATCCGCTTTATACTGATTACACACGTTTTACAGAACACCAAATTCGGTTTCAGAAGCTTTTCGGTTTTAAAACCGAATCGATTTACTAAACAGACATAAATAATTCAAAATATTTCTTAAAGAAATTCATAATTCATTTGAATTGGATGAAATAAATGTAATTTTTTATAGATTAAAATTACAGTTTTATATTTTTTTTTATAATAAGTTCACATCTGGATCTTCCTTTAGGTTAATAATCGGATAATTAAAAATTATTCGGTTATTCGAATCTAGATGTTAATATTGCTTTTTACAATAATTTTCTTCATATTACACCCTGTAACAATTTTGAAGAAAAAGGTTTCAAATATGGAAAAGTTAATAAGCATGTGAAAATAGATTACACCTAGCAATTCTGCGTACTCCAATTTCTATGTCCTTATAAAAGGATTTCAAAGTTTAAAGGACTACAAACAAATATTTAAAATATTTATATGCATATTGGTGTCAAATGGAAGCTAGTAATCTGTACATTCATTCTATCTACATATATTATTTACCTGTCTCACTTAGAAAAAAAAAAGAAAAAAAAAACTAAATTTAAAAATGTTTCATTTTCGACACAAAAACTTTTTGTGACAAATGTTCTTTAAGATTTCAAATTCTTTCTTGATGATTTGAAATAAATTATATTATTTCGAAGCAGAGGAACTCACCTTCATTTGAAATTAATATTAATGCCACCTTATTAATATAAATTTGGAATTCATGTTTTGAAATCAGTTGTCTTTTAAATTTTAAAGTCCTTTAAAGATTATGAAAAACTGAGTACACAGAGTTAATGCTAATGGTCCACAGTTTCCTGTACGCATAGATTTTTTTATGTTTGAAAATAACTTTTGCACGGCTTATAAACAAAATTATTATTTTCACTTCTTTCACTTTAATTATATGTTTAGTTCTTCTCAAATATTATAAACCGTTCCTGTTTATGTCAAATGCTTTTCTATATAAAGAAGTTACTGTTTTTAAGATTTTCAACGAGTCCTAGAATTATTGGAAATGCTAAGAACACAACAATGTTCCCAAAAAACTGGTTGTAGAAATAAAGGTTATATAATTATTTCCATGATTTATTTTCAAAAATCATCAAATAAATTTTCTTTATTATAGAAAAATGATTAAAAAATTAAGAAAAGAAGAAAGTTTATAATAAAAATATTCAATTATGTAGAAAATATATAGTAATTTTACTGCTAAATAGTGAGTTTTTCTTAATCGGTTAATGGATAAAAAATATTTGGTTTCGTTATTTGAATTTTGACAATTTTCATTTATTTGAACAATTAATCGTCAAAAATTAATCGATTAACCGAACGACGATTAATCGTTTGAATACTCTAACTCTTACTGATCATGTTGTTGTTGTAACAGATTGGCTGTGACTGGATGTTCTTTTTTTTTTTTGGGAAAAAAGCTATTGCTGAGTGACAATCTTTAGCCGATTGAGAATCGGGTCGTTCCAAAGCAGAATTGTTTTGGGAACATTTACTGTTCATGTTATCGGCCTTGCTGAACTATTCTTTATTTTATATCTAAGTAAATTATGAACTCTAAACTAAGAACTCTTTTAGAAAAATACAAGTATAATGTTAAAAAATGCCTAAACCGATGAATGTATTTTTTTATTTATATACTTGTATACTATATAATAGATTAATTCATATAATTTTAATACAAAAGTTTAAGGCAATATTTTTTTAATTTTTCATAATTTTCAAAAAATACCAAAATTTATTAAAGATTTTATTTCTGTGTTCTTTAACTCTCTTTGACAACAACTTACCGCTGCTCTTCGAAGCAGTTTGTTCGATTAATTTTTGACTTGTACATATCTGCTATACCTTTTTTCTTAACAATACATACTTTTCATATTTTTCATGTATATATTTTGAAATTCCATGGCAATAAATATATATTCGAATCTTTTAAATTTTTTATACTAAGGGGGTTTAAGTTAGGACCCTACGTGGATGGTTTAAATTGGTTTAGAACATTATAACAATAGTAATTTTAAGAGGATAAGGAGCTTATCCTTATCCTCTTAAAGGTTATCAGCCTATTTCAGTAACTGACTCCTTTATATTTGTATATATAGGATTGTATTCACGCGGTCTGGAAAGATACGTTCAAATTCTAACACTTTATTGGGGAATATATTTGAATAATTGTATATTAATGCCCGTGATGACCGGTCCACTAGTATTTATATGGGTCCTTGATTTGATTGGCCTATAACAATTTCAATTTTATTGCAAATAACGTAGAACTTTTAAGCTCCATATCCCGTTAAAAGCATCAGCCTATTTCAGTAACTGACTCCCTTACATTTGTATTTATAAGATTTTATTCACGCGGTCTGGATAGATATGTTTAAATTTTAACACTCTATTAGCGAATAAATTTCACTATGCTTAACTGGCTATCGGTCGATCTTCTTGCCAGGAAATTGGCTATGTCAACTGCGGACAGATTGAGTGTAACTGGTAAATGGAAACAATGCTCCATAGGCCATGCTAGGATCATAGATCTTACATTGTTGATTATTGTATTCCGGTACCGTCTCTAGTCAGAAAGTTACAATATTATATCTCTTCGGAGTCTGAAGAATCTCTCCATCCGCCAAATAATTGCTTCCGAGTGTATACAGACGGGCCCAAGAAGACGAAAGGAGTTGGTGGTGGCATTTTCATTGAGGAATTTGGAACGAAAATCTCCTTCCGACTCAATGATGAATGTAGTATTCTTCAGGCTGAAATATCGGCGATAAGGAGGGCGGTAAATTGGCTAAGGTATTATAGGAAATCTAACAGGGCTATCATAATTTATACTGATAGTCAAGCTGCTATCAAATCCCTAACTGATGTGTTCTCCACATCCAAAATTGTCCATGAATGCCGGACGTCTCTCAATGAGATGGGGTGACATTCGAACATCTCCCTAATTTGGGTAAAGGATATGGTATTTCGTATGGCAATGGTATTGCTGATACCTTGGCAAGAGCTGGTACTATGCTTAGCAGACCGGATATAGATAAGTTCTACGATACTTGCAATAAAGAGGCAGATCACTGAAAACTGCCTCTGCATTGCTCGCGACAAATGGTCGCGGGAACACATTTGCTCAATATATAGAGTACAAATGGAGTTCAAATATCTTCTCGGTCTCCAAAGACCGCAGTTGAGTAGGCTGATGTCGATTATCACTGGGCACTGTAAATTTGGTAATCATGCTAGACGCATGGGTCTCCCGTTCAACGATTACTGTAGGAGTTGTCAAAACGAGGATGAAGAATAGACTATCACTCATTCTCAGCGATTGTCCTGCTCTGGCGGTGGCCCGCTTTCAGTCGCTTGGATCGACCTATTTTGGTGATCTATCCGAATTGTCAAACATTCAACTAGAACGTCTTCTAGAGTCCATAAATTTGTCCAAATGAGCAGCTGCCTAGCTTTCTCATTTCTCATCCTCTCCATTCTCTTTGCTACTGTCTCTGTTCTTTCACTCTTCTCTATCCTTTCTCAACGATTACTGTAGGAGTTGTCAAAACGATGATGAAGAGGAAACTATCACTCATCTTCTCTGCGATTGTCCTGCTCTAGTGAAGGCCCGCTTTCGGTCGCTTGGATCGACCTATTTTGGTGATCTATCCGAATTGTCCAACATTCAACTAGAACGTCTTCTAGAGTCCATAAATTTGTCCAAATGGGCAGCTGCCTAGCTTTCTCATTTCTCATCCTCTCCATTCTCTTTGCTACTGTCTCTGTTCATCCACTCTTCTCTCTCCTTTTCTTCCTTACAGGTATTTTTACAATGGGATCAACATGGACCCAAGTAAAGCCGTGTAAACCTGTGTAAACCTAATCTAATCTTTATACTAATCGAAATTTCAAACATTTTAAAGTTTATTTCAATAAAAGTTTTATTAATTTTTTGTCACCAGCTGTATACAATATTGTGTTTCTTGCTCAAGTTTAAACTACGTCCATTGGGCGCTTAAACTAGCAAACAAAATTAACTAATTGAATATTCAAAAACAACTTTCGAGGATTAATTTTAATTCAATCCCTAATCCTTTACCTAAAGATTGGCCCTAAGCGCTGGTTTCTTACTATTCAGTTAAACTAGACTTAACTTGCAGTTAAATTAAACTCGAAACAAATTTAGGCGGACTTTAACCGATGATGATTTTGTTTTTCAGTTATGAATTTAGAATCAGTTAATTTGTTAGTATTGCCAAATTTTCAGACAAAATCATAAACAATGAACAGCTGTTTTTAATATATTTAGTTTTTCTTCTTCTGAATTCATTATTTTATTGTTTTTGTTGAGTGTGTGTTCTCGCTTATAGCTTAAGTTTAATTGGCCAATTACACTCAGTTTAAATAAGATAATAAGTAAAATACACAAATCATTTATTAAACCAGGTTTAATCAAAGAATGAAGATTATCTTTATCAGAAAAACCCTTCATAAAAATTAAAACTTTACCGCCAGTATTTAAACTTTTTTCCTATCATAGTTATTGAGTTTATCGATTATGAACTAACATTACTTTTCTCTTTATAAAGATGTATTAGGAAGTAACTACCTATGTATATGTATATTTCCAAAGCTACAATTATGTTGTAGTTTTTTATTTTTATTTTTTTTCAAATTTATTTAACTAGTAATTTTCTATTCTACACATGTCGACAACAACACAAAAAACATATAATAAATATATTTTTTATTGGTCATCATCATATGTCTGCAGGTTTAACTATTTTCATTTTTGCCTATTGTTGTATATAATTTTAAAGTTATTTATTTTTTTTTGTTTTCCTGTTTTGTCGTCCTATACAATATGTTCTGTACCTTGTATGACTTTTTTAATCTTAAGGGTGAACATTAAACATGTATGAACAAGTAAAATTTTGTTGCAAAGGAAACACAAAAGACAAAACTTAAGTAGTAGTTGCAAATTAAAATGACCTAGGATATTCATACAAATACAAATGAATTTGAATACATACATATGTATATTCTTTGTATTTGCATATGTATAAACATATACATACATATGTATGTATGTGAGCAAGTGGCATGACAATTTCTATGCCTGCAAAAGTTTCAGTCAGTATATCTGTAGAAGTGCTTTTTTTAACTTTACATTTCTTAAAAGGATATACACAAGTGTAGTGAAAGAGTGTTACTACTCGTTTAAGGATGCTTAGAATATTATAAAAAATAAACAAGTTTTTTGTTTTGTTTCATTTTAACAAGTGAATTCGTTGTTTTTTTTTCTTCTAAAATTTACACGTACAAAATCCGTTCAGCTAAACAACCGGAAGTAAAAAACATGTGTTTCATTTGTTACCAAAAAAAAGTTTGTTATCGTCATTAACTATGTACTCTAGTTATTAAGTTTTAAAATTGTGCATTTTAGCAACTTTATTGTTGGCTTAGAAAACTATAATATTCCCTTTGAAAATATTTCATTACAACCAACTTTCACAACAATAATAAAAAACTTTTGCAAATTTGCAAAAGTTAATACTTTAATATATCTAACCAACTAACTTTCTATTAAACAAAATAGAACTTTTAATAATAAGAAGTTTGGATTAGTAAACTTCTTATAAACGTTTTTTTAATAATTCTTGTAATATATTTTCAATCTTTAAACATTATTTAATAGAAATAGCTGGATATTAGTATAGGTTAGGTAGAAGTACTCAGATAAATACGATTGTACTATTGTTTCAAGTCCCCGGGGGCACGTTTCCTTCATCTTGGTGTATTCCAATTTCGTGGTTAAGAAGTGCTGCCAATATCTAGAGTGTCGGGACTATAAACTAGTAATGATCATATGTATCCTTGGCCTTTGAATGATTTAACATGGTGTCGAACCACAGCACCACATAATCTTCTATTACGGGTGGCCAATTGCCCGCCAGACTTTGTCCTTTGTCCTAGGTTAAGGTTTCTTCGGGATCCACGTAGTGGCTGTGGTTTAATCACAAATACGCGGGAAGAGAATGTCGGTTAAATGACTATTTAAAATTAAAGTCATATTCTGAAGGGGACTTTTTAGGGGGCTAGGGTCATTTTAAGACTGATCCCTTATATGAGAAGTAGAGTCAATTAAGGACCAATTCTTATAAAATGAGACTGAGACCTTTTGTTTCGCACAAAACTTGTTTATGTAGAATTTCACAGCTGTACCCAACTTTTTGAGACAGTAATGAGTGTTAAAGCAAATTTCTGAAGACGACCTTATATGGGGGTAGAGCTAATTATAAACCTATCCTCCTAAAATGAATTTAGCTCTTACAAAACTTTTTTAAGTCGCATTAACGTCTTATTTGGAAGTCGAACGTAGGGTTGGGCCCATTCTTATAAAATTTTACAAAAAAATTTAGATTCCCATAAAATATGTTCCTGTAGAATTTCCCCGCTAAAGATGATTCTTTATACAGTTATGACCATTAAAGTCATTTTCGGAAGGAGACTTTATATGGGGGGTAGGGTCAATCATAGGACTTTATATGGGGAGGGTAGGGTCAATTATAGGCCTATTCTTATAAAATTTTACAAAGAGATTTAGGTTCCTATGAAACATGTTTGCGCTGAATTTCACTGCTATAGATGCTTACTTTAGCCAGTCATGAGCGATAAAGTAATTTTCTGAAGGGGGCTTTGTGAAATCGTGTACCGATATTTCCTATTTTCTATACCAAATAAATTGCATAAACTTCATAAATTCAGCTAGTGTTAGCTCACTAGCTACTTTTATTTGAACTCTATCGTGCTTTTAACAGCCGAGCGGACATGGCTAGATCGTCTTAGAATCTAATACGGATCAGTATATAATCTTATGGGTCTTAGGGCGGTTTCTTACTACACAGTTAAACTATGCAACAATGATCAGACATAAATGAGTTCGAGTACTTGAGCAATGCGCTTGTACATGGACCGTCAGAAATATGTACAAACATTGTCATACGTGTGTAAGATACACAAATGGTCGGAAGTAAGTTCTCACACTCATCCAGCGGATGAAAAAGGCCGCCATCACGACCGGTGTGCACGTAAAGCACTTCGGCATTCCTGTACGTTCTCCAGTATCGTGTATATTATTTTTATAAAGTTCCTAGGGTTTAAATTCATAAATTCTGATATTCCTAATTGATAGCCAAGTATACCAATTCGCTGCTCTTTTTGCTGTATTATACAAGTCAATAGTAATAACCAGGGAAACCAAAATATGCAAATGCATGTTTTTTTGTGGTGCGTCGTATGGACTCATGGATAAGATATTTACACGTTTCAAACCAATTTGAGAATTTTGGCATCGATTTGTTAGAGCATATTTTTGCATATTTTACCCATAAGAGCATAATTTTGCATGATTTGACTTTTTAGCATATTTAAGGCATATTTTCTAGTTCTTAGAGCATATTTTACTCTTTTAGTGCATATTTTGATGTTTTTGCTTTTTTCGTTTTTATACATTTTTAATTTTCTTTTCAAAACTTTATTTAAAAAAAAATAAAATTCTATTTTTTTATTTTTTAAATTTTTTAGCCTATTTTACAATTTTGAAAAAAAAAATTTCGTTATGTTATAGTTTTTTATCCAATAAAGCATTATATTTTAAATCGGACATAAAATCGTTTACTTTTGATTTCATGAGACCAATCCATTTTTATAGTTTAAAAAACTAATTATTGGAATTTATGACAACACCGATTAAAATGTCAGTTTAAAAGCTATGAATACAATTGGAAGAAATGTGTCAAACTTTGTCGTTTGAAATATGTTTTTTTTGGGGACCAAATGGTTTTATGTTATTTATTGGTTATCTGAACGTAAAACGGAATTCTATTATACTAGTTCTTCAAACTATGAGATGAAACATTTATAAAAAAATGTTGTAGGATATAGAATATGACATTAAACATTTGTTATTTCATTACAATTTCAGTCTTTTTGAGCTTTTCAATGTTAAAAAAAATTAAAAAAATTTTATTTTTGGAGCATATATTTTAAATTTTAAGAGCATATTTTGAGTTTTTTACGGCATATTTAAAGCGCTTAAAACACTTTTTTTAGAGCATGTTTTCGGTTTCCCTGGTAATAACTAACAGTTTGGGTTATTAAATTGGGAATTCATGCTACTAATATAGGGTTCCGAAATACAATGCACAATAAAATCATGGATGTTAGAGGTTTGCTACGTTAGCTAGAGTTGATTTCAAACTTGAATTAGGACTGATCTAGTGCCATGTTGGCCAATAATGAGTTTTATTATATATCGATTGATAACATTTTAAAATATATGCCGTTAGATTTGGTTTTTTAAAGACAACCTCTATTGGAATTGAGTTAAATTATGAACCAAACTATATAAAGTTTTTTCCGATATATTGAAAGAATTCACTGAACTGAATTTCTATATAACTACTATAAGAGGGTTTAGGAACAATATTTTGGGACTGTACAAAAAACAGTTCAAACGCATAATGCTTTTCGGAATCAGAGTTCAGAAAAGGAATCTTTGACTTTTTCACATTTCCCTTGTTTGTTTTTGATGTAGATCCAAACAAGAATATCCAAAACAAACTTTAAAATCTTAGAAAAGACTTAGAAAGGACAATCAATATTTTGGCTGTTTCTATAAGATCTGGATTGTATCTATGATGTGTTAAGGTGGAAGTACACAACACGCATTCTATGGAGCAACGAATTATAGGCTTCTGTCAAAAAAAAGTTGAAATAGTGTATTTTTATTTAACTAGTTAGACACTGTAGTTTGTAACGCGTATGCCGCGAAAAGTTCAGCAACTTAAAAATTTTGACGCGTCGGCAGCTGAACCAGGTTGTATTTTGTTTTGTGCTGAATAAAAATATACTAATATGAAATAAATTTCATGGAAGTGCTTTTAAAGTATATATAAATATTTACGAAAATCTGGTAATTTTGTAGGTGTATCTTTTTTATTTTAATTTCTTACACTATGGGACATATTTTTCATTAGTAATCCATAATTTTTAAATAAAAAAATAATATAATTTTATAATGAACATTTTTTAATATCGTACGAGACACATCGTATGTGATAGATATTTCTCCTGACTTTTTTATGTTATAAAATATATATTTTGGAAATATATGCATACGTACATAAAGGTTTAGGCTTATAAACATTTTAAATCTGGCGGTTTTTGAAGGGATAGTATTATAATTAACAGAATTATGAGCTAAAAATTGATGGCGGCGAGGTGTAAAAATAGACCGATTTCAAAAATTTTCAACAGCTACAAAAGATCATATACCAAATTAGGGTTCTATAAATCGACTTTTGAATAATCGAGCAATCGACTTTTGTCGAAACCCTTGACTATTTTGTTCCAAAAAAGTCGATAACTCGACGACGGTCTATGAAAAAAGACGAAAAGGCGACTTTGTAAATAAAAGTCGAAAAAAGTCTAAAAGTGGAAAAAAATCGAAAAGTCGTAAACTTGAAAATAGTAGAAAAAAGTCAAAAATATTCGAAAATTTAAAAAAAGTGAAAAAAGTCAAAAACACTAAATAATAGGAAAAACTCAAAAAATTAAAAAAATAGTCAAAAAAAAGTCGAAAATAGTCAAAAAGTCGAAAATATTAGAAAAAAGAAAATATTAGAAAAAAATAGTATAAAATTTTAAAAAAAGTGTAAAAAAGTCAAAAACTTTAAAATAGTCGGAAAAAATCGAAAATAGTCGAAAAGTTGAAAATTCGGAAAAAGTCGACTATTTATAAAATACTAAAAGTCGAAAAATTAAAAAATTAAAATTCGACTTTTAACTAAATGAAAAAAGTCGAAAAATCGATTTTGCATAAAATTCAAAAAATCGACTTTTAACTAAATGCATAAAGTTGAAAAGTCGACTTTTCGTTTCAACTATAGAAACCTATACCATTTTGTTGAATTATCTTCAAAAATTGCAGAAGTTATAAGGGTTTTAATTTTTTCAGTCGTGGTTTAACTTTTCATCGAATTGCCCATATGTGGAACATAGATTTCGTATTTTGATTTTAAAATTTAGAATAATATTATACGATTAAGGTTTAAATAAAGTTTTGGACTAAATAGACAACAAGTTTAGAATAAAAATTTCGGAATGATGCAAAAAAGAGAATATATTTCAAAGCCATGTGTGCTCGTTAAATAGTCTTTTTTTCTTGGGGTAGACGCAAAGGTTGGTGGCGACTACAACACAAAAAATAATAATAACAACAACAATAACTCTGTTTAATTCCAATACTAATGCTATGAGCATGATGATGACGATTGCTGCTAATGTTGTTGCTATTACATTTTGGTTTTGTTGCTGTTTTTTGGTGGCAATGCTTTTTTGTTGTTGTTCAAATGCGTTGTATGCAACGTTTTCGTTTGTGGTGTTTTTTCATTTTTTACTTTTTGTTGTTTTTTTTTTTTTTGCATTTTTTTGTTGTCTTTTGTGGATTCTGGGTCATTAACCCTTGACAAAAAATTATTTTGTTTGTGCTTTTTTTCTCGTCGTATTATTATGTTTTTTTTTTTGTGACGTGAGTGTGCGAATGCATGTTTTGTATATAATTCTGGTGCTTTTTCCATATTAGGCTTTTTTATGATATTTTTTTATCGTTTCGTTTATTCATACTGAAATCCGATTTTTTGTTTGATTACTTTATGCTGTTTTCAAAATATATTTTTTAATTCGTTTTTTTTTTCCATATAGTGGTTTGGTTATGTATGTACAATTTTGAAATTGTGGTGTTCCATTGTTGTTTTATTCGAATACAGCAGTAGCAGCAGCAACAACAACATCAAAATAAAACTAATTTTTTGGCTGTTAGGTTCGATGTTTGTACACAGTTTGTATGTATTTCTTGTCTTTTTAAGTGTCTGTGCTTTTACTGGACAATAAAGTTTATATCTTGGTTGCTTTTATGATTTTATTGTCTGTCTTTCGGTCATTGCTTTTGCTTGGTTAGTTTGAATTTTATTTTATATGTATTTTCTTGCTGCCCAAGGATTTGAATTAGGTTTGATGATAATAATGATGCCAAGGATGAGATTGTTTTTTTTTATTTTTTTAGCCTTCTTTGGTTATTTGAAATTTTTGGTGTTTAATTAACTAGGCCGTTTGTTAAGTTTTCGATAACGTTCGAATAAAATTACTTTTATTTTCTATAAGAAAGAGTTTTTATATGTGAAATATAAAGTTTTTGAATTCAGTTTCAGTTTCGAATAGGGTTCAGCTGTAAAAACCCAAAAATGATAGGAGGTATATGGATTTAGTCATTCCGTTTGTAACACATATTTCATATAGGCCCACAAAAGTATATACATACATATATTGTGGGTTCTTATAATATTCTAAGATGATCTAGTCATGCCCGTCTGTCTGTTGAAAGAACGATAGAGTCCGAACGACAGAGTTTTCTATATTGCTGCAGTTTGTTTGATATTCAAAATGGGCATTATCGGTCGATGTTTTCGCACAATTGGCCCCTAGTAATAGAGTTTAAGCAAACATAATATAGCGACAAAACTTAATATAAGTTTCATATTACCCAAAATCTACTCTGTCTAGTTTTATGAGGATTGACCCTATCCCCCTTATATGATCCCCTTTAGAAAATGTCAAAAACGCTCATTGCTAACTTAAAAATTCGAGTATAGCTCGAAGTAACTTCCAAGTCAAAAACTCTTTTCAATTTAGTGAGGGTCGGTCCGAAATTGACCCTACCCCCCAGATAATTGAGGAATTTCTCATTACTGGCTCATTAACGCCAATTAATTACTGGCTAAAAATACAATATCGGCCAATGTTTTCACCTAGCCACTATTTAAGTGATTCAACCCTGTTCTAAATATCATCCTGATGTCTATAGTGTAGCATGCCTTTTACGACATAAATACGATTTGATGGTAATTATATAAGGATCGGCATAGCCGAATATATCACTCTTACTTGTTATTAATTGACGTATTGTCCCAGTACATCTCCTTTTTCAAAGGTATGTACAGAAAGACTACACTGAACGATACTGTACAGAGAGCAAATTGATTACTGTATTGACTGTATTAAAACTGGCACCATTATTTAGAGGAATGTAAAGTATGTATACGAAGAGGACAGCTTTAGTCGAAATGAGATCAAAATCTCTTATGAGATATATTATTGCAGATATTACAGGAATTCTATTTGGAATATTCCTTTTTTGAAAACTTTCCGAGATATAGAAACTCAATCCTTGTAGGGCAGTGAACACTGAACGTTATCCAAAGGTAAGGAAGCGATGCTTAATATACGGAGAAACTACACTGAACCACTCTTACAGTCCGTATTGATATCGAGGGTGCTTTCAATAGGTTAGAAAATGACATTGCTATTCAGAGGAATGTAAACGAGGATGACAGTGTAACTAAGGTGTTATTGCCCGGTTTTCGTCGAAGTAAGATCCACATCTATTGGAAGCTTTGTTATTTTAGATATTATATATCTCAGAAACTCTTGATTGGAAAATTCTAAGCAATTACAAATTGAAAATTGAATTTCTGAATATTGGACCATAGTTAAGTTTATCTCTACACTGAAAATAGTCTAGGTCTTATATATATATATCATTATGAGGAGCACAAGAGCCGATATATTGAAAAACTGCAGTGAAAGAGAAATTATAAAGCTGGAGGTTTATACCACGCGTTCTACGCTTACTCGCATTCTATGCGCCTGCCAAAGAAGTAGAACGTAGTGATTACGTTGAAAAGCTTTTCACAAAACATCTGAAGTGCCCGCTCTCATATAAGACACAGATATTTTCTATGAAAAAGATTGCACAAACAGATCCAAAGTTGGCCTAGGTTTATTATTAAGTTTATAACCTATGCTATGTAATCCCCAAGTTTGAACTTGTTTCAGTATTATTTATTCCAACAAAAACAAATTTTTATCCAAAACTTATCGAACAGCCAAAAAGTTTAAAATTTTTTACCATTTCTCTATATTTTTCAATTCTTAATTTTTTTTCAAAACTTTTGTCAAACATTAGAGAGTAGAGTTTAATTTTTTTCTGTCTTGCGACTTTATATTTCAGTTGAAGTTGTTGTATTATTTTTTTTCTATACTCTACTCCATTCCATAGTTTGGGTCTAAAATTTCATGAAACCTTAAAAATCTTGAAAAACCCCATGCCAATCATTTGCATTTTTTATGAAACGAACAGAGCAGCAATCTTTTAGAAATGACTGTGTGTCTGTCTCAATGTCTGGCTTTGGGTTTGATTATTGTACTCCGTTTGTTTTCCAATGGAGAGCATTTGTTTTTCATGCTATTTTTTTTTTGTTTTTTTTTACATTTTTTTTGGTATTTTTACGTCTGTCTGTCCGTCCACTTGTCACTTTGTTGTGTCTGTGTATTTTTTGCCTTGGCTGGTGGAAATGGTTGGAATATTATGTTTTTTTGGTATCATGCGCATTTTGTTTGTTTTACCTCCTTCTTTTTATATTATTTTTGTAGTTGTTGTATTATCATTAGATTGTATTTTATATACATATATGTACGTATAAATATATTTTTGGATTTTGTTTTTGTCTTAATTTCAAATTTTATATTTTATACTTTACGTCTATTGGGTTTATCTTTAGATATATTCACTTATATTGAGGGTAAACATACACACACATTGCCGCCTCAATGCAAGTTCAGTTGTGCTTTTTACTGCTGATATCAATGTTTATTTAATGCGATTTTCAATTGTACATTGTATTATGAAGTAGTTGCCAAAATATGCTTTTTATTTGTTAATTGTACACAGTTTTCTGACACTCAGTGATGCCCCCCCTTCAGTCTTTGCTGCCAAATATTCAATATTTAACTTGGATAATGCTAAAGTAAAATGGAGTCATAAGTCTGTATGCTGCAAAAAAGGAGGTGGAAAAGGATAGGGGAGATAAAGTGGAGGGATTGCTCTTTTTAAAGCAACATAAAATTTGGCAGTGCAGTTTTAGAGAATGCAACATTTTAAAGAAAGGTTTTTCAATATAAAGGATGTACATTGCTTTTGACATTTTTTACAAATAGATATATTTCTTTGGGGTGAAATTGGTATATGGCATACTTACAACGATGGCTGCGATAGAGAAAAGAATTATTTGTTTATTTTTGTGTAGAGTATAATTTCTGCATTTAATATGACCCGAATGTCGAGAGTTTAACGTGAACACTTGCCTTGGCGGCCTTATATCGCGGTGGTCTTTTTCATCCACTGGGTAGACTAGAGACGGTCTACCATGCGCCCCAGAATTCCTCAATGAAGAACACAGACCTGTTCGAAGAGAGAATTATCCAAACCATTAGGTATAGGATATATCAGTACTTAAACCTACATTCTCTTCCCGCGATTTTGGGTCAACCAACTGACCAGCAAGGACATAGTCCTGCGGGCAACTGGCCACTTGTAGTGCCAGATTATATTGTGCTGACCTCATACCAAATCATTACGAGGCAAAGCCCAGGATACATTTGACATCACCTGTTTATAGTCCCGGCAGACTAGAGGTATTGGTAGCACCTCTTTACCCCGGGATAGACATTTCATCATGGAAACATGCCCCGGGGGGAATTTAATATGATATGATATAATTTGGCAGTAAGCTAATTCTAGTACAAAAACAAAACAATGTTGTTTTTGCATTTTTGTAATGCTGCAGTTAACCGATTAATTTTGTCATGCCCTGGTCAAAGTTTACAACAAAAGAAAAGCTTAAGGTCAACATCTAAAGCATGGTTTCATTTTTGACAGGGCCTTCTCGCTTACATATAAACGATATCGTAATCCCTTATTAATACCTTTATAAACTAAAAGATTCCTCTCCAATTCATGAAAAATCTTGTAGTCCCTGCGGTAACATATCTTTTAGTCAAGAAAAATAGGAAATAATCTATCCGATTTTTGTGTAAGTATTATGAAACAATTTATTAATGCCAGTACTTAGAATGTTGATGCAGGTTGCTGTTTTTTACAGTATAGTCGGGAAGATTTAATACGTTTACACCGAAGTTTATAACAACCCTAATATTCGTCCTAAATTCAACTTAAAGTATACCAATCGGCTTAGAATCACGTTTAAGTTATAACCGTCAGTCTGTCCGTATATGTGTGTCCATGTTGATCTTCTGCGCACTCTACAGGTCGCATTCTTTAAGATTAAAATCGTTTAAATTTATCTTGATCTCATAATTTTGATTTACACAAATTGGCACAACTTAGTTTAGAATATGTGTATATGTTTCAGCTGATTTTTGTAATGATCGGGCCTTATCAAATTACGAATGGTGATTATTCACTTATAAACACAAAATGGTGCTTGAGTAATTCGCCTTAAAGTATAACCAACAGATTTTTGTTGTTAGTGAGCTGAACCGATTTCAAAAAAGGTTTTATGAAACTACCCAATCGTTTATCGCCCAAATATTGAAAATAACTTCCGAAAACAACAATTATACACATATGTATGTAACTTCCCATATTTGAGGAACCCATATTGATTATGAAATAACTCAAAATCGATTTTATCTTAATTCCAGTGTTTGAAAGACTACACTACAAGTAGCAGTAGCAACGAAAAAAAACTATTTTTTAATTTAAAAGTGCGTCAAAACTACCAGTCTATCACTTTCTATTACTTCTGCTACCATAAAATTTTGGTAGCAATAGTTCAAGTAGTAGCCTAAAAACGAAAAATGAAAAATATTATTTTATTGCTACATTTTTATTGCTCCTTTTCAAGTAGCAATTGAATGTATAAATAGGTAGCAATATATATTTCTACTTATGTTGTCAGATAATATTTTTTTGCTACCAAATTTGAAGTAGCAATGCTACTTTGAATAAGTAGCAATACTATTTATTTAAAGATTGGTAGCAATGCTACTTAAATATTGTTAGTAAAAAATAAACTCATTCATAAAAACAAAACAAATAAACAAAAACACAGATATAAACGTTGTATGTTGTTATGATTTTCAATAGTTTTTTTCTTATTATTTGCATTAAGGTGGCCCCTTCGTATTGAGAAAAAATAAGGTACTGACGTTCCCACCGAAAATGAAACTGTAGTTCATTCTCGGTGAGCAGTGTTTCTCATTTAGGTGAGTTTAAAAAATTAAAGGACGCCGCATCTTCAGTCACTAAGCCAATATATGATTTTATTAGGAGTTTCTTGTTTATTTCACATTTAATATTTTTATATTTGGAAATAGAAACTTGTGTTTTTTATGCATTTTCTTTATTTATTTCATTTCTGATTACTATTTTATGCACTTTTTCTACATGTTTCTTTAAATTAAATTTTCTTTCTGTTGTAAATTGTTTGTTGCAATGTTTGCATATCGCTATCTCATCTCTTTTTTCAAAATGTTTTTCGAAATCCATTACACTTTTTCTTGGCATTTTAAATAGGGAAAAAATTTATTTCCTTAACAATCACTCTTTCTCCACAATCTCTTTTTCTTCACAATGACTTTTTGATATAAAAATGTTAATTAATTTTAATAAAATTTTTGTAACAAAACAAAGTTGCCAAAGATGAATTTTGTAAATTCGAAGTTATTTTAAATTACTAAAGAATTATTAGAGTGTCAAACACAAAAATGCTCGGCATTGGTTAAAAATTCAAGAAGACTATTAAATATCAATTCAAAATTTAAAGAAGTTTAAAAAAATTTAAAATTTCGTTGTAAAATCAACTAGAACAGAATCAAACAGAAAAGCTACAAAAATTCTATGTTGGTAATAAACTTGAACATAACTTTTATTATTTGTGTATTATAAAAATCTTCTTAGCTTCAATTTTATTACAATTAAAATATGCACCAAATTTTTCATGTTCACGCCTTATTTCCCAATTTTTTGTTTTTATTTTGCACGAAATAAGGTTAAATCTTAAATCGTCTTTTTTAAAATTATTAAAATAAAACTATAAAAAATTACACTTACAATTTCCTATTATGTGTGGCAACACTAGAAAACATTTCTCTGTATTTTCATTTGTATAAACAAAATGCTCCTGTATGTTTATTTTTTAACAACTATATTGCTACCATAAAATTATTTCTATTGCTACTTTAGTAGTTTTCTATTGCTACTTCTATAAATTTCTATTGCTACCTCCACAACTTTATATTGCTACTTCTATAAATTTCTATTGCTATCTTCAGTAGCAATAGTTTATTTTTTTAAACTATTACTTTATTTGTAGTTTATTTTATACTACTACTACCAAAGGTAGGAATAGTTATAGAAAATAAAAACTACAAAATAAAATTTAACTATTGCTTCCGCTACCGGAAATTCTTTGGAGAAGTAGTTATAGCAATAGGAAAATACTTAGTAGTTAAGAAAGTTTTTTAATCACTGCTTAATTCCATAACTGAACGATTTATTATTAACAAACTGATTTGCAGTTAGTGGTCTTAAATAAAGACAATTAGCTCCGATCCTCGTAAATTTTGTAAAGAGATTATTTTTTCATAAAACGAATTTCATTACAACAGTGTCAAAGGCAGTTAAAAAGTTATTTTCTAAAACGGACCTTATATAAGGTTTAGGGACCAATGGGTACATAGAGCTAACAATTTTATTGCGATTATCGCATAATTTACATTAGAGTACCTAAGCAATATACAGGTCGATTATCACAAAAGAATATTTGTAACAGTCCTCTAAAGGTAAGGAAAGGAAAGGGTAAAGATCATCACCATCCAGGAAAAACTTTACTTACCTCGTAAACAGGCAGGTAATATTGAAGCAATGTGGGACTACTTACTTTTGGGGTGAATAACTAATTATTTTTAGTTCGACGAGGTTCAAAAAATAACTCGTAAAAATGTGCTTACTAGAATTCCCGTGCTTAAACATGGCTCTACAGTTATTTGTATTTATTAGTCTTTCTGCTTACTCAGTGCTTCATGAGCAAGTTATTTTGTAGTACTTTTTGGAATAGTTTTTACATAAAAGTATAAATCAACGTTTTTTTTAAATCCTAATATTAACTATGATTCGAATCACAAACGTTAGATAGATGCTTTAGATAATTGGACTCTGATTCTCTAGATAATTGGCTAGAAATCTCATTTAAACAAACTAAATAATGTTCTTGATAACATATCATTACCAAAATTTGAAGATTTTTTGCCGGGTAGTTTAAACTCCCGGCAGAATAGAAGTACTGGTACCACATCTTTTCCCCGGTATTGAAATCTCACCAAGATGAAGTTTTCATCAAGGTAACAATCTCCCGGGGGTACCGATTTGGCATCATACTATTATGGAATATTGGTATTTTAACAATAACCAATAACCTTTCGCCTGAGGATAGGTTCTGATTGGACTGTGAAACAGAATTCGACTTTAAGCGTCAATGGACCATCTCGACCAATAAAGCAAAGAAAACAATTTTAAATTTTCGAAAAAACTTGATAAATTTAAAAAAAATACATTTTTTTGTTGACAATCCTTAGTCACTGTTTTTTTTTATAAAATTGATATCACAACAGATGGTTCGTATTTTGTATGCTTAGGTTATTTCGTTTACTGCATACTTAATTAAAGGACAACTGAACAGTATTCTTGTACTGCATTGTAAATAAGTATTCCTAAAACAACTCCAAACATAAATTTCACAGTAATTTAGAAATTATAAAAAATAGATTTTGAAAAAAAGAAAACTGCGCAAAAAAAAAAAATAAAACTGGATTAACCCAAATCTGGTTTCAATTAGAATTTGCCGCATTCTAACTATAATTGCAATATTTATGTTTTCCTTTATAGCTATTGTTCTTTTTTAAATTGAATTATATTTTTCATTGTGTTTTTATTAATATTCAAAAAAAATTATTTCAATTTATAACTTACAATTGCATGTTGATATTTGCTTAACATGTATGTCAGTACTCTACTCAGTTAGCAGAAAATACAGACCGTAAAAGTGGAAGCAAATAACAGCATCATATTTCAATTGGTTAGCAGTTGTTGTAAATTCGAATTTGCATTGAAAATGCAGCAAACAAAAACAAAAAGGGAAACGAATGACTATAATTTATCAAGGATTTCTTTGCAAATGTGCAAATGAAAACATGCCAAACATCCTTCTTATCTTTGAATGTTCTAACTTGCTTTTTATATGCGTATTAATTTCATGCCGAAAACAGCAGCAACGTCTATTATTTCCTGTTTTTTCTCGTATTCTTATTTTAGCTATCTAAACTTCGATGCAAAATATAATAAAAGAATTATTTATATAAATCTTTAATTCATTTTTTTTATTGTTTGTCATCGTCACAATATCTTCATAATGATCACAAGGCAACATCATCATTATTATCTTTACCATCACCATGGTCGTTATGCATTTTTGATTTCAAACCCAAGAACGAAGAAAAAATACTGCATTATAACAAAAAAGCTGAATATTTATTTCAATCTGATTCTCCCGATGTTGTCATGTGTGTTTGTATCTTTTATTGAATATATTTTGCAATGTCTGAATATGCAAAAAACGGGCAAAATAGTTTTGTTTTCAGATTTATTTCTGTTTTTATTCAATCAAAATATAAAGAAAAGGATTTGCATTGTCTTAAGATTCTTGTTCTGCACAAAAATGCATGATTCTTAAAATTTTTCTTCATAAATTTTATTTTTTTTTTAAGAATTTTATTGTTAGTTTTTTCCCTTTTTGGGTATTTTTTCTGTTTTTTTTTTTTTTGTTGAAATGTTGTTGTTTTTTTAGTATATGCACAAAATAGCAGCAACCAAAAATGTCCATCCACTTTTAAAGAAGATGAATTATAAGTGGAACCATTATCATAAAGGGAACAAAATACATTTGATATTAAAAATAAATTTGCTACTGCAGTTCGTTTTTTGTCCTAAATTTAACGTTTCATATTTTGTTTCGTGTGTTTTAATTGTTGTAGTTTAATTTGAACCTGCCGGAATTTAATATTAAATAAATATTTGCACCCTATAATGCAGATGCAACGACTTATCATATAAATTTTTCTTTACATTGTTGAAATTTTAAGATTTTCAAAAGTAACGGTTGGATTTGAAGAAAAACTACTTTAAATTTTTATTTGAAAAGTATTTTAACCTTTAAAAAATATTTAAATTCAATTCATTGTTTATTTCCTGGATTTTTTTAAGATAATTGTGTTTTTTCAATTAACATTCCAAGAAAAAAGTAACATTGAAAAGTAATGAGTTAAAATACTAATAAAATCTCTGTTCACTACTTCTTTATTAGCATTTTAACTCATTATTTTAACACGGTGATGTCATTGGATCTAAGTACTTCTAAGCTCGCTTACAAAAAGGGAGTTAAAGAAGTGTAGTTTACTTACAAAGAAGTTGTTGAGTAAGTTGTTTTGTTTTTATTAATAAAAAGGAGCCAGTGCAGAGAGTATTTTTTGACGCCTACACAGAGGGAAAAACACATTTGAAAATTATACACACTTGGTATCAAATTTAAACCAACGTGTTTTTAATTTTCAATAACATCAGTTATCAAAGTATTGATAAATATAAAAAATAAATGACGTTATCAAGTCTACAAAAAATAAAAATGTGACAACGCTATGTTGTCAAACAGAACATTTCGTTGTTGAAATGAAAACAATTCGTGGACAAAATTGAAACGATGCATTGCCAAAATAATATTAAGTTTTAAGTATATTTGAAATAACCACAATAATAACAACGGTATTTCAATTTTATGCACATCTATTGTCTAAATGTTAACAAACGTGGTAAGCTCACTTTGACAACATTACTTTTCTGATCAGCCAACAGTATATAGTGAACTTCAGTTATTTCGATTGTAGAGTTCGTTAATAAGCATAACAGGTTAGTTTAAATTTGAAATACACTGTACCATTATGAGACTTAACCTACCAGAGGCATCCTAGAACGATGTTAAATAAGCACAACAAATTTATTAAATTGCCTTCTTTTTTTTCCTTACACGGAAAAAGGTTAAGGGTTTACATTTTTCTAAAAAATATTCTTCAATTTTGTTGGTAATTAAATGAGCAATATGGATCCACCTAAGCTCACAAGCAGCAATAGTGATGACATTTTACACAGATTTTATTATAAAGTATATGGTACATTTTGCCATATTTGGTCCAATTTAGTTAATGACATAATGAAATGACCTTCAGAGTTGACTTAGCATAAATTTGACATAAACAATTTGTATTTGAATTTAATTTTCATAAGAATCGGTTTATAAAAATAAAGTATTATGTTAAATTTCCGAAAAAAAAATATTTGTTTTTAGAACTTAATTGCAATCTTTTAAGTTCTAAAGATAATTGTCATATTGAAGAGCCTTTTGCGGTAATTACCTTGATAAGTTATAGAAAATAACAAAAGGATCAATTAATTTCACTTTCGATATCTGTGCGTATTTGCAATGCTATGTAACGCTTTCACGAGAAGATCTCGCTCAACGTTCATGAAATATATTTCTAATACAAAATATTTTACTCAAATGCTGTTTAATTCTGAAGTTCCCAGAAAAAACATGGTAATGACTTGAACTATCATAACCACTTACTTGTCAATGATTACTACTTACCTTCTTTTAATCATTTTGTTAGGACATTATATTTGATTGCGAGTTCAGAACTTTTAACCAACACACTGAAGTACCTTATCCGTATTCTCATTGGTTCTGTTTTTATTATTAAAAACAACATACTCAACAACTTCTATGTAAGCGAACTTTCATATACTTACTTCTTTCACTCACTATTTATAAGCGAACGTAGCAAGCAAGGCAAGTACTTGTGCCTCCAATGCCATCAACGTGTTAAAATAAAGAGTTTAAATGCTAATGAAGAAGTAGTGAAAAGAGATTAGCATTTTAACTCATTACTTTTCAATGTAAGTTTTTCTAGAGTTTATTAAAAATTATTCATTTAAGAATCTAAACAATTCCTCCATGTTCATATAATCGGTTTCTAAGAAACTAATTAATTATCCAAATTGGTTCAATTTTCTTTAAAGTGAGGTTAAGTGTTTTCAATGACCCCTACATATGTATTTATTATAATTTTAATAAAGATATATTTCACATACGTCTAGTAGACTATACATTACTGCTGTTATATCGCGTAAAATGTTTGTAGAAAATGCAACTTGAAATCTTATTTTAAAATTATAAAGTTAATATTTATTTGCAAACTTTGTTTTCCAAAAGTCATCAAATGGTACTGTAGGGTATTGCATTTTAATTTTTTTGCATTTTCCATGTTAATACACATTTGCATTTGATTAAGTTTAAAGTTTCATATTCTACAAGTATTTAGGTATTTTGCATATTTAAACCTTTTAACCGTCAAAATAATAAACAAGAAGCAAAATATCAAGAAGGGTTTATTTTTTTGGTTATTTTTTTATTCCTCGTGTTGCTTAAAAACAAAAACTTAAGAAGGCAGAAATTTTAAGAGTATTTGTTGTTGTTTTCTTTTAATTTGTTGCTGTTGCTTGTTGTCGTTGTTGCTGCTATTATTATAATTATTAAACAGATTTTACTTTCTGTAAATGAGGTTATCGTTCAAGTACTTAGGAAAATATTTATTTCAGTGGATGGATGATTGTCTTTTGAAGTCTTTAGTGTTTGTGGTCACTGGCTATTGCATTCGATATTACCACAAATATGGTTTGTTTTCTTTTAGCAAATCTTTGATCTTAAACGGAAACGATGTACAAGATGACGATGATGATGATGATGTTCATCTTTATCATTTTGTACCTTCTGTACTAATTTCATTTTATGCATTTTTGAACTTTTAAGAGTTAAATAAATAGGGTAAAATGTATTAAGTTTAAATTGGTTTACATTAATTTATTCCTTTAACAAATTCAAGCGGGAAAATGTTTACACAAACCATGACATTTTAACCACATCTATACACTGTGTAAGAGGATACGGTGACATGTGTACGTGTTTGTGTTTTTATACATGACATTAATTTCGCTGATTTTAATTTTGTTTTGTAATCTAAATAACAGGGTTGTATCGAAAGTTCTTTTGAAACATTTGGAATGTATTCAATATGAGGTTTAGTCTGCTTAATCCCCATTTACAACTATCTCCACCTGCGTGTTTACAATGGAGGATTATCTCAAACTCTCTGTGGTTGAAAAAATACCATCATAATAAAGCTGACAAGGCAGGATTTTACGTAAACCACTCCAGGAACATTCTATAATAGGTCTTCCTTTTGGAACATTCGGGAATCCACGAGGAGGGGGGTGGTAAAGGGAAATTTCCATCCCCAACACTGAAAATGTTTCAGTGGAAGTCGGTTTGTTGATTCCTTGGTTTTAAATGTAGATCCCCTTAGAGTCGCCTGTTTAGCAGAATATTCCAATGGATTTTGTTCTCGTTTTTCGAAAATCTATTTTCCATTTGGTGGTTTATGGCATTGGCTTTAAAATTGGATAAAAGTGTCAGTTTTTACGTTATAGAAAATACTTTTAAATGATTTTCCTATTCAAGGCGTAATGCAGTTTTCA